>NW_015386859.1:575433-605181 GCF_001527695.2 Protobothrops mucrosquamatus | reverse complement strand
TCTTAAAACCCATGAATTGAACCAAGATTTTCTCATTCATCCAGGCAAATTATTTGACTTTATTGCGGTAAAGAAAAGCTTTCTTGTTAACTTGTATTATTTTAACTCTATTTCTATTTTTAAAAAATATCTTCAGTTTTTATTGCTTTTATGAAACTATGAAAATTAGTTTAGAATCACTGAAAATGCTGAAAATAAAATGTATAATATTTAATCTCTTAAATACAGCATGTAAATGAAACACTGTGCCTCTTCATTCATATTCCTTGAAATATGTCTAGCAGTCTCAATGTCCAATGGGAAAAGAGGATTAATCATAGAACATTATAAATGTATTGTTTCTTTTCGATTTGAAAATATAAATTAGATAATAAAATTGATTGTACTAGAGTGCCCTTCTACTTTCTAGTCCAGCCAAACTGTCAGATCCTAATTAATCATTGCTCCTAGCTAGAGAAACTTCACATTAGTGTATCAGTATGAAAAGTATATTGTCACCCTCATGTATTACAAAGAGTGTTGTAGGCTACCAACCACTAAGAAATTCGTTCAAGAATCTATTACTATTTGTAGTAATTATTACTTATATACAAGAAATGCATATCATTGTTAGACCAAGACTGAACACATAAACATGAAATGCAAAAATCTGCCTATTATTAAGATTTTCCATATGGAACTTTATTCTTTGTAAATCTAAACATGGCTCATTTCTGATGTTTGGATTTAATACTATGCGCTTACTTACCTTACACATAATAGTGATCATTATTGTGTGATGAGTTTCACTGTTGATGGATATTCCTTTTCTTTCATTGCTATAAAGCATTTCATTCAGGGAATTCAAACCCAAACACAAAGGATATGTGATCTATTTTTTTTCTCATTGACAAAGCAATAGATTTGATGCAGCTGACCTGGTTTAGCATTGCTTTTTTCAAATCCTACAAATTCAGATTTCATTTATAACAGATTTCAGAAGTTGTACAGTTACTGCTGAGTATAGCAGCAAAATATTTATGCTATAAAATTGTCTTTTCTTTACTCCCTATTAAATAATGAAAATCAATATGCAAAGTGACAGCCAATTTATATACCTCCTTCAGATGCCTCTAAATATTTCCTGTAGTGTTTATTCTTCTTCCCCACCATTCAAATTAATTCCAATCTTTTGGCCAAAGCAAACTGTTAAATATCAATCATAGCACAGAGACACTGGCAGGAGACAAAATATCAGAACATTTACAAGCTGCTGGATTCCAGAATAAATGAAAGGATGTAGCTTTGGCACCATCTCAGACTACAGGCTGACATGTCTGTCTGCAGCCCCTCAACCTGACCTTCTTTTAATGTCAGGTGTAACAAAGGCTAGGTTGTCAGCTTTGCTGCTGCACCTTTGAGCAGGTAACTGTATCATCTTTATGAATGATATCTCAGTCACATTCATGGCATGTCAGGAAGTCTTTAAAACTCACCTGATCAAAACAGCAACGTTTTCATATTGACCTTGAAGAGCAGATCAAATATTGTCACTTAGGAACTACAGATTATTTCCTTCTTTAAGACTTGTCAAGACCAGTTTTGAAATTAAGGATTTGCTGCTCTTGACAGACTGAACGGCCTTTGAACGTTGCTGGTTGATTTGTATTTCTGATAGTAGAAGTAGGAGAAACATGATTTCTGTTTTCTCATAATCCTCACATAGTGTTCCTAAATTACAGAAATACTTTAATCAGAAGCAAATACCAGCCAGAACAGAAATATTGTTTATGATTCTTGCATTACTATAATCTGTCATATATTCATGAAATGAAATATTTGTCATCATATGTGCAAGAATTCTTGGCAGCAGCATATGGAAGAGGATGCAGTTCTTGTCTAAATTTGTTGCCTCAAATTACAATTTATGGACTTTTTTCTCAGAAAATGCCACATGTAAATTAGCCAACTCTCTATGGATTGTTCTATTTCTTCATCTTTATTATTGGACTTTGGTTTCTATTCCATGAATATCTGTTTTAGAATCTGGAAAACAGCTTTTATAAAGAAGTTACTAATTATATTAAATTGCAGCCTGATACTTTTAATATTTTATTGTAAGTATTTAATGTTTTCAAAAAAGCCACTGAAAAATAAAAAACTAATAATGAACAATCTGGTATGCTTTATGTATTTTGTACATGTATGTCTTCTCCTACATTAAAGTGAAAGTGCTATATATTAAATTGCGGAACACTCTTCCATTCAAGCATGGCTGTATCCAAATTTATTTAGTTAAAATGGTAACTTCATTTGGTTGCTTCAGAACAAGCTCCAGTATATTATATCTAAAAGAATTTTCAGTATATATCCATACAATAGCAGCATTTACTGTACTATAATAAGTATTTCTATGTTTACATATATCTAAGGTATGTTGTTGGTATTGGTTGGTTCTGAGTTAGTGTAGGTCCTTATAATCAATCAATCAAATATTTATTATGATGATAAACCAGCCTAAGGAAGATGAGATATAAGCAATTCATATTAAAAAGCTAAAAGCTAAAGCACTCCACCAACTTAGATTTACAGACAGAATGTTTGTTGGTTAAGAAAAAGCATAAAATAAAGTGGATTTTCTTAAATTATTACTGCTTGCAGAAATATTAAATTAAAGTTGGGTTGCTTAATATAATTCGAGTGGTATGATGTAAATATAGCAGATGTCAAAATAATGAAATGCTTGTAAAATGGTACAAAATTGAACAGTATATCAGAATGTGTGATGTCCTCTTGGTTGTTAATATATTTATGGCTAACTGTGTAAGGAATACATGAAGAGACATTAGAATTGTATTGAGTGGTGATATGAATGTGCCTTTACTTTTGCATGCCAATGATGCTATTCTGTTGGAGGAAACCTTCAATTGTTTGCCATAAATTATTAAACAGATTATACTATATGTCAAAAGGTATGGAACAGAATGGATGGGGGAAGAAAGCTGAGAAAGTTGTTGGATAATGTTGAGATCTTACAAAAGAGAAACAATAAATTTAAATAACAAAATTTAACTTAAGTAACAGAATAACAGAATAATACAAAGTTGGAAGGTACCTTGGAAGTCTTCCTCTGCTCAAGCAGTAAATCCTATACCATTTCAGACAAATGACTATCCAGTCTCTTCTTAAAAATCTCCAGTGATGGAGCATCCACAACTACTGAAGGCAAGCCATTCTACTGATTAATTGTTCTCGCTGTCCAGGGAATTCTTTGTAGTTCTAGGTTTGTTCTGTCCTTGATTAGTTTCCATCCATTGCTTTTTTTCCGGTCTTCTGGTGCTTTGGAAAATAGGTTGAGCACCCCCCCCCTTTTTTTTTGTGGCAGCTTCTCAAATATTGGAACACTGCTATCATGTCACCACTAGTCCTTCTTTTCACTAGAGTAGACATACCCAATTTCAGCAACTGTTCTTCATATGTTTTAGCCTCCAGCTTCCTAATAATCTTCGTTGCTCTTCTATGCACTCTTTCCAGAGTCTTAATATCTTTTTTTATATTGTGGCGACCAAAACTGGATGCAGTATTCCAAGTGGTTTTACCAAGGCATTCTAAAGCAGTACTAACACTTCACGTGATCTTGATTCTGTTAATGCAGCATAGGACTGCATTGGCTTTTTTGACGGCTGCAGCACACTCTTGGCTCATATTTTCTCAGTTTCAGTGTCACTAGTGAAATGGCCCTGGGAGTTACACCTTATTTGGAATGAGGTCCCTTCATGAAACATCCATATTAAATTAAGTAGACACCAGTTAATCCAATTTTTCCAACAATTTAGCTCATAAAATCGAATAAAATATTGCTTTAAAGNTGCTTTAAAGTCTATGAAAGTGGCATAAGATAAGGAGTGAGCCCTTTATGTTAGACCAAGAAACAGATACTACATTAAGAGATTACATGAAGATGAATTTTAGGAACTAATAATAGAATCTTGAAAGCCTGTTCAAATTTCTTTTAATCCATTTTATATTAAACAAAATCAAGGTTTACTCTCAAGGTTTACAACCTTTCTTGACCATATGATTTCTTCCTTTAACATCTGTTTCATACTTTGTCTAAAGTGAACTCTAAATTTCTTTACATCTTGCATGATAGGTAATCTTGTAGTTTGCAAATCATAGTTTATGTTAACTTCAAATAGCTTCATTGAATCATGTGAAACCATAGTTTCTTAACATATTCTATCATCTCTCCAGCCCTTCTTGAATTCTACTAAATCTTATCGAGCACTAATTTAGTATTGACCATTTGTTGACTAGATTCTTGTGTATAGGCATGATCAATAAACCAACTTAACTGGACCTTAATACTTGGTCCTGATTCTTTGTGCCTGACAGTATATAACTTTTTCTAAATAGATACTCACCAAATCATAAGCATTCTCATTCATTTCTTGAGTCCTCAATTATCCAATCACTTTTTGAACTATCTATACTTAACAAAAATACTTTCTTTGATTTTGTATTCTGTATTTTGTTGTGGCACTATATATATTGAGCAAGCACACAGCCTCCATTTGTAACATTCCAAAGCAAAGCCAGATGCTGGACAGTGTAGATGAAATGAAATTGCAGTTAAATCAGGAAGTAGTTGTCACATAGTTCCATACTTTGATCCACTTTACTAAAACCTAGCTATAATGATCAGCACAATTTAATTCTCATTATATATGTAAAGGTGACTCTATGCCAAACATAAAAATGTAATCTGAAAATAAATGTCTTGAATATGAATTGATTGGTTTATGACTTAGTGAAGAGAAAAAAATTTGAGGAACAAAACGAACACCCATCTAACAATAAAAATGTGTGCATTACTGACATGTTTCAGGATCTGGATATTATCATAAATAATTTCTAAAGCTCTCCCAGAGATATTTCAAATCTAAAATTTAGCAAAAGAATGGAGAGCAACGCATAAAAAAAATATATTTTAAGGTTTGGTTAGTTGCCAGTGCTTGGGAAAAAAATTAATTGTATGCAGAGACGTGAAACAGTAATACTTCACACATGAAAGTGTATCCACTCTTGCCAGAAAAAACAAAAATAAAGCCAAGTAAGCAAAGGTTTCTAATTGGTTCATCCATTTTTTCCCCCCACTGAACTGAAAACTAGCTGGAAAAGAGCAAACTGTATGTGTTTCCATGGCAATGTTCTAATACAGAAAGATGGATGGTGCATTAAAATCATAGGTCCTTATATTCTATTTGCATGATACAGTGGGAGGACCAACCCACAGACCTCCAAATATCATTAAATTACAGTTCCTATGGTAATAGTAATGACCCATGAGGAGAATAGCTGGGAATTCTAATCTAAAAAGTTAGATTTCTTTCTCCAATGTACAACCAAAGGAAGGATTAGGTAATCAGTGTTTTCCAAAGGTTTTGGCTTACAATCATAATAATATCTGTCTATTGACCCTGTGGTTGGAGATTATAGGAGCTGTTACCAGAAATCTTTAGATTAAACTGTATTCCTACTCTTGGCTTAGGAACTCCTAGGTTAAACATACCCTATAATTCACTACAGGCAGGTTGGTTATTATATTTTATTACAAAATGTTTAACATGGAGTATTATACAGTTTAATAGTGATAGTGGTTTATATTATATATAATTTTTGATTTACCTGTATTATGCTTCATTATAAGAACACAGTAAATAAAACTTTCATGATCAACTCCTTTCATAAAGGATTTTGAAGCATACCTGAAATGAGGAAAAAAAAAGGTTCTTATTTATTGTCCTATCTTGCCAAAAAGGCTAGGTGTGATTAAAAAAAACAACTCAAGATGACAGCATGATCAAAGATCTGCCATGTTTATTTTATTTTGGGTGTGAATTTGTACAAAGGACAAATGGGAAGAGTTTTGATTGCACTGTCATGATGACCATCTTGGGATTTATTGACCACATCCTGGGGATGCTCTGCTTCTCAAAGATGCTCTGTGGTCTTTCAAAGAGCACGGGTACCTAGTGGCAGCTAATGCATAGTTTTTTTTATGCCATATGAACAAAGAGTAGACTTAATAGTTTTGAAATAACAAGAAAAATGGACTTCTGGTTTTGTATTGTAGGGATGCGGCCGAGGGATTGTGAAGCTCCACATCCCAAGGCTGGTTTTGGCCTACCAAATGGGTCTAATGTCGCCCTGAAGAGGCAGCAAAGAAGAAGGCGCACCCCAATGATGACAGAACAATAGCAGTTGATCCGTTTGATCCAGGGGAAGCCCTCCAAACTGACAGGAGAAAGGCTATCTACACTCCGGTGACTTGCCCAAGCTATTGGCATCTGAAGTCCAAAAGCACCAACTAAGAACAACTGTGAACAGCATGTCGGAGCTGGGTGAGAATATTGATCTTCTCTTTTCTATTTTGAAACTGATTTCCTGGAAAAGATCCCCAGCAAGCAAAAATCCTCTGAAAGTAAGAAGGAAGGGGACTATAACCCTACCCTTCCATAGATGGAAGCAGCGATTTAATTTTTATGGGAGACAGAAATACGTTGTAATGTAAAGCTATAATTTGGATAAAACTGAAAATTATGGAAATTGTTAAAATTTTCTACTTAAAAGAATATTGATGGAATTACAAGAAAATAATCATTTCATTTTAAAAGTTGGAAAATAAACAGATACTGACATCTAGTGGTGGAACAGAGTATAGAATTATAGCCATCTTTCCTCAGAAACTGGCAAGACGCTCAGAAATAGAGTACTTTTATCCCTTTGATCCTCAAGGACTCTTAGCCAAACAGAGAACAGCTGGGAACAGAATAAAGAAGACACAATGGGCTATCTATTGCAGAATGAGAAATACAATTGTTTATGAAAACTGCTGACCTTCCTGGATTATAAATACTTACTGAGCTGTTGGAGAGCATCTTTTTACAAGTGTCATTATACTGAATAACAGACATACTGTAGCATCCAGATCCAGTATTTCAACAGGGATTCCAGCATTGTGACAGAATCGAGATTTTGTATCCCTGTATCCAATGACTCATTTACCTGATATATACATTCTCCAGCAGACAAAGTCAGCACCAGAAGGTGAAGACAAGAGCAATAGGTATGGTGGAGGATCATTTAACACAGTAGAAGATCCCATGTAGCTTTAGGTAGAAACATTTACTACAATTTGTTCTGATCCATCTACATGCTGTTTGGGCTTTAGAACAGGCTTCTTCAAGGTGCCTACATCTAAGTATGAACTTTGGAAAGGAAAGATGCATTCTAGAAAATTCCAATGTTAAGTTTGGTCATTTGTGGATTTTTCTCACTGGTGTTCACTATATGTCAGAAAAATCAATGTTCAGCACACTTTTCTCAAGTGATAATATAAAAACAAATATCCATCAATTCAGATATAGAATCCTAGAATTTAAGATTTTGAAACAACCTTGAAATCATCTACTTCAGTCCCCAGGCCAGTATAGGATACTACTATTACAGATGGTCATCCAGCCTTTATTTAAATACTTTTAATGAAGATGACTCCGCCACCTTCTGAAACAACCTATTCTAATATTGAACAGTTCTTATCATTACATTTTTTCCCTTATGCCCAGCCAAACTACACTTCCTTCTAATTTATAATATCATTTCCTCTCATGTCTCCTGAACAGTTCTTCCCCATTGTTAAAAACAGTATAGTACTAGTTTTCCTGTTAAGCTGATTTTCTGGTCTGATCTACTTATTAGCGCTATCACCTATTTCCCTTCCCATCTGCGCTCTCTCTCTCTCTCTCTCTCTCTCTCTCTCTCTCTCTCTCTCTCTCTCTCTCTCTCTCTCTCTCTCTCTCTCTCTCTCTCTCCCATTATATACCCATATTTAAGAGAACAGGGAAAGAATCCTTCAGAGGTTATCCCAGATGATATGCAATTACTCTTTACTACTCTCCAGAGCTTTCTACTTAACAAAACAAATCAACACAATTGTTCAAGAGAGGTTCCATAAACATTGACAAAAGCCTGCAATTTTGTTGCCCACTTCATGCCTAATGGCCCTCCAGATGTTGCCGAAGTAGACTATACTGATTGGGGCTGTGGAAATTAAACTTCAACAACATCTGGATGAGCATAGGTTCTTGAACTAATATGTTGCTTCCCCCCATGTGATCTCTAACCAGATGTCATCAGCTAAAACCACAGCAGCTGTAGCTATGGCAAATCCAGGCAGGCAGAAAGCCAGACTGATTGCAATTCAGAAAGAGAACTCAAAAGCAAATTCACTGCTCAATTATTTAAAAAATTGTATCCATATTTTATTGTTGGAGGCCTGGAGAAAAACTATTCTAAATAGTTTTTTGAATTTGCGTTAGTTAAGTTAGCTTCCTCAGCTTGGTTTTTAACTTTCATATGAGGTGCCTTTTAAAAACAAAATACAGCCATTGCACTGGCCTTTTCAATATCCACTTATTTTCATGGCAGAATAAATAATATGTTTTGAAAGTGGACTATACCAAGACATCAGTATCATGATTATGATGATCCTTTCATCACATATCAGAACTATTTGGATTTAAGAACCCTTTTGAAAAAATGGGGTGGGAGGCAGGCAACTAAGCAAAAAATTATGAACAAGTAGCAAATATTTTAAAACTCAACTTATAGCAGACATCTGTACTGAAAAATAATTGAAGAAACCATGTCCCAAAGAAATCAAGATATTTCCATCTAATAATTATTTGCCATGTCTTGCATCCAAAAGAAGGGAAGAAAAGAATGGAAGTATATGTTGTATCTAGGAAACCTTTGCTCATTGTTTATGTTCTATGGTCTTGATGGTTATTAATTTTCAGAAATAATATAGAACCAACTTCCCATTAGGATACTAGTACTGTGATAGTATCATTCCTACATACATATCATTTCTGAGTACTAAAGTTGCTTGCATGACCCAATATGTGTAACTCTCAATTCAATTATCTTGGACACTTAACAATCAGCACATAACCATTACATGTTTGTGGCATTGAATGAGAAGGTCATGTGGGTTTTGTAAAATGCTCAGTCCCTTAGTATCTCAGCACTATTTTCCATAGTAAATGCCCTTGGATTCTCTCAAGAATAGTTGATGTTTTCCTTAAATTTCACAATGAAGACCCTTTAATTTTGGCTCTTTTCCCTGTTTCTCTGTTCCAGAGATTTAGTTCCCTCAAGTGCCTTGGTAAATATTTAATGATTTAAAATAAAGTAAAAGTAGTGTTGGGCTTGCAGCAAAATCCTGGAAATATTGGCTATTGATCCAGCTGCACAGAGTCAAATGACTTGAGAAAACAACTCCTCCGTTTTTCACTTCACTGATGCTGCAGGCAGTCACTTTTAGGATCATTACCTCTTGACGGTAAAATACAAGCAGTGTAAAAATGTGTGCAGGTTGATGTTGAACCCAATGAACTTTGTGGGGTTTGAAAGGAATACAAAGGCATGCACACACACAAACACACACACTTTTGACTTGTCATGAATGCATCTCCTCCTCTCTGTAGCAGCAATTAATGGCTGAATAAGATACTTCAGATGTTCCTGTGATGCCAGAAGTCATCAAAATCTGTTAGGGTCTTAGTGTCCAGGCTGTCATGATTTTATGCAGGAAAAGGTAAACAACACACATTTCTGTATAACATGAGGAAGTCAACATTTCTCTAATTATAGATGTCAGTACTGACAGCCAGAATTCAGTCCCTTAAGTAGAATTCTATGGTGGAAACAATGTAAACACATTTTAGGCTGTGTTCAATTAAAGTCAAATTGCACAGGCAAAGAGAAAAGGGGATCCATAGTCTTTATTTTTCCTTCAGCATATTTGACTAATTTCCAAGAAAAAGAATATATAAAATATGGATAAATGTCCCTTTTTTCTCCTCCCAAATGTAAGCCATGGTAGGAGCTACTGAGCAGAAAGAATATTGTTATGGTGTTTGACAGTAACACAATTTCCATCCTTAGCCATAATAACTAATTTTATTTTGCACTCTTTACAAAATAAAGAATATCCTGAAATTCAAATTTCTCTCATGCTTTCTGTCCTGAAGATTCTTTTAAATAAGTGTTTATATAAGGAATATAATGTAAGGTTGTCTGGCCAAATTATGAATAGCTATATAAGCACATAACAATCAATCAATCAACCAACCAGTCAATCAAATGTATTAATATAGTAATAGAGGAATGAATGTTATATTCTCTGATTTATTTTACTAGCTGTTAGTATTCAGTGAATATAAAAAAATCAACATGCTCTGTTAAAATGCCAGTTTTTCGAGATATAAAAAAATCAGACCAAGATAAATCACTTCAAATTTTTTCTCACCTTTAATATAACATATAAGCTGTACAATTCAATTAAAAAAAACAAACTGGAATATTTGGGAGGGGATAACAGTAAAAATGCACAATAAATGATTTATCTTGGCATGATTTTTAACATCTTTTTTACATCTCAAATTTTGTATATACATATAGACTTTGTATGTTCATTGTATTCATTTGCTTCATTTTGTTTTTGTTTTGTATTTTTTAAAAAAAACTTTGCTAGTCATTGATCAAATTATTCATTGATTGATATAAGCACATACTATATTAGTAGCTTCATATGTTGGAAACAGGTAGATCTCAGGAGAGAAAAGGAGAAAGCTTATGTATCCACCTCATGCCTTTACTCTGGAAAGTATACAGTGTTTCAGGTTATATACTAATATGGTATGATTACTTCAACATCTTTGTTGTTATTGTGACTAAGTTTATTAACAAAAGAGATATTGCATATTGCAATCTTAACAATACAATGTAATTTCAAAATTAATGATGGAGGGAGAAAAAAACGGCCTGGGAAGTGATATTAAAAGCAGCATTTGTGCTAGTCTATAAGCATAATAAAAATTTGATTTGATAATTAGAATGACTCCAAAAATGACCATATTACTCAACATATATTAACCAATTTGTTAGTAGAAAAGGTTCATAAGCATTCTTTCAGTCATCCACTATGCCCGGAAAAATCTACAGTTCTAGAGGTCTTGCCATATTTCACATTCTAGGGATACAGCCAGGAAGAGGATACACACAATGGTGATCCAGAGTCATATTAACAGTCTGTGAATTCCAGGTCCAAATGTCTCAATAATATGACAATTCTAACAGCAATAAGACTGCAACAAGCTTTTATTATATATTAGATTAGGATTGAATCTATTAATCTCATTTTCAGATCATAGGAAATGGATCGAACTTTGTTTTAAACATCTTTTAAACTCAAAGCAATTACACCGTGTTTCAGAAATTCTGTCAAATTAAACCTTTTTCAACACTTAACTGTAACTTGTATAATGGTCTTTCTGGATGCTCTTGCCAAAGAAATACACTGAATCTCTTACCAATCTATTTAAAATAACAGAATTATGTATAGGAAGCTTCCCCCGATGTAAATCAACCTTGAATTAAATTAATCTTAATCATATTTTTCACCCCAGATATTAAAGAAATTTTACATCTTCTGTCTAGAACTTTTTTCTGATTTCATCAAAAAGGTTATGCATTCATATTTTAACAATCTTTATGAGAAGTCTTATACTAGTGCAAACAAATAACAAAGCTCTAATTCTTGTCTAAATTCTTGCTATGATATCAAGTTTAACTTACACCAGTTTATAGATAATCAGGCAGGAGATCAAATTCATGTACTATTGAACCAAGTGTAGATATTTCTGATTTTTATATAGTAGAATTTTATACTCTACCTCAGCTATTGTAATTCCATTAGTTTTTTCAGAATTTCTGATTAAACAGGCAAATTGTTGTAAGCCCTTTTTTAAAAAAAGAAGAAAAATGGCAGACTTGGTATGTACAGATACATATGCCACCAATTTATTTATGCTATAAATTAATCTAAGAAAAGGGCAGGCCATTAAAATTATTTGTAGTTTAGTAATTGAATAAATCATTTCTTCAAATAACTTTGTATAGATTATTTTAAAAATTAAATACCAAAATTAAACCATAAAGTACTTCACAGGAAAGTGCCTCAGTAATGAGACAGCAATCACAAAATCTGATTTATAGTGGAAGGGAAAAAATCTGGAACCACTAAAATAAAACTTTTTAAATTTTGTGTAGTGTAGCAGAATAAAACGTCTACCTGGATCTCAGATGTGTTGCTTGTAAAACATAAACTAGGAATGGAATTGTGTGAATTACCAAAAAAGGAGAATATTTTTAGCTCAGGGTTGAAATGAGGGGTCCTTGATGCTCTCTGAATTTGGTTGTTTTCTTGCAGACATTTCATTATCCAAACTAGGTAACATCATCAATGGTAGTCTGAACTAACATCACCACTAGCACTGATGATGCTACCTAATTTGGATACTAAAATGTCTGCAAGAAAAGAATGAAGACCAGAGAGCACTCAATTATGTGAATTACAAAGTAAATTAATAGTCTTCTCAGAGATAGTGTTCCTCTATGTATTAATAGGTTAGGACTGCCCTCTGTGGTACAAAAGAAGGAATGCATCAAATATAAACTCAAGTTTTGCTTTAAAAATCTGTAGTACTCATATTTATCAAAAATGTGATTATGGCAAGGAAAATTAAGTTTGATGATTATACTTTGTGTATATAAATAATACATACTTATCTGTATATGTAGTAACAAAAAATACAATTTAAGAACTCTGTTGTTTGATCACTGCTCTGAAATATATATTTGTCTAAGTAGAATTTGAATAATATTTTAGCAGGTAACAACCCCTAGAATATTATCTTATTCAACAGATATCATTTTCAGTCTGAATAAATCATAAAGATGATTGTAGAACAAGCAGTTTTTTCCTTTCCTTTTTTAAAATACAATTTAATTGACTGAGGGGTATTTATCCAGAGGGCAGGTCTTATGACAGGGAAAGCATACTTCTTGCATCCCTAACATTATTCTTGCTTCTTTGTCCAGAAATAAATACTCTACTGGGCCTTTTTTCATGAAATAACAACAGAATATTGTCTATGCAGAACTCTGAAACTAATTGAAGTCATATAGGTCACTAAGATCTACATTGTAGTCTATTTTATCCTCTCTGAAGAATTGTTTACACTGCTTGATTTTGTACATCTGGCAAGATGGAGGTTCCATGGTAGCTTCATTTTCTAAGTATGAAAATGATGAGTTGGAGGGTTCTGCAGTTGAGGTCTTTCTTACTTGAGGACTGCTCATCCATGTCTACTGCTGCAATTCGATGGACTCAAAGTCCTAATCAAAATATGTTGTTGTACCAGCACTTAGCTAGATATCAAATCCTAAATGCCTATACAATGTGAGCAGAAAACACTGTAATATGCTATTCAACAAGCATGAATCTAAAGAAGCCTTAATAAAGCCTTTTGGAACTTGGGTTTAATTAATTAATTAATTAACCTCTCATTGCAGCAGGCAGTGGTCCCATCGTGTTTTAAGACGGCCATCATCTTGCCAGTGCCAAAAAAGTCCACAATTGCTATGTATATGTAGGGATGTGTGGGTCTATACATATATTATACATAGTATGTTTTAGGTGTGTGTCATGTATGTGTTTCACTTTGAGAGCGGGCAACTAAATTTCATTTTTGATGTGTGCCGTTGTGCCCACAGTAAAAAAAAATGACAATAAAGGTTATCTTATCTTATCTTATCTTATCTTATCTTATCTTATCTTATCTTATCTTATCTTATCTAATTTGAGTTCTCTTAAGGATACTCATATGTGTCCATATACTATTCTACAAAGGAAGGAAACAGGAAAGTGTATGCTGGAGAAAATGTAGAGAGAAATCCTGCTGTAGGCATTAATCTCAATATGTGGAGAGCTTCAAAATGGATAGTAAACCCAGTTCCCAAAACTACTTAGCCTCCATACATTCAACTGCAGGGTCTGATGGAAAGCTGTACTCATGTTGCTTAAAGTCAGGTTCAGCTTTCTACATACTACAGAATCTAATAAGTAGATACTTCTATAAATAGTATAGGAGCTATGATCAAACATTTTATATAAATATGCACGGAGTAAGTGGCATTAAAATCAAAATTTTACAACCAGATAAACAGGTGGAAAATGAGGTAGTTTTGAATTACTATTAGCAAGTCAATCCACTGGAAATTAATAATGGTTGTTTCTGGAAAAGTTGTAAAGGAATAGAAATAGGAATAGATTTTGATTCAGTATAAAGGAGGGAATTGTTTATTGAAAAATTTCAATTTGACTTTGGTTTCAGACTTTGAGGAATATAGGTTCCTTTCTTCCCCTCAGCAAATACAAATTTCTGTTTACTGAAATGTCTTCCTAACTGTGACCTGATTATTTTTCCACTTTAAAAAAAATTATAAATATAAGGGTACTTGGATATAGTACCAAATCTCATCAAAATCTATAAATCTTTTCCACTTCAAGAATTGTGGCTACTCACTTTTCTTGCCCATGTTATGGGCAAGAAATCAATTTTGAGATGAATTTCTTTTACTTTTTAATATTTAAAAGGCCTTGGTAGTTAACAGAGAAAAAGGAGAAATTCATTTTTTATTACTGCTTTATTTCATATATGACTTTCTCAGAGGTTTAGATGCATCTTACACATTTTTCCTACATTAATCCAGAGAATTTTATTCAATGTATCAGGTTGAATGCAAGTAATTGCAGCCACTAAATTATGGTATTGATCATTGATGGATTGGACCCCTATCTGTCCAAAGGATTCTGAATTTATTAACAAGACATAATTTGTTTTATGAACGAGCTAGGTCTAAAGCTCTGAAAAACATGGCTGTTAAGAAGAATATTTTTCATTCATTATCTCAGATCTGCAGCCTTCATATAGACTTGATTATATTGGGAATTAGTAAAATGAGTGATACAAACATTTGGCAGCAAATATTATCTATTCAAGATCATTGTTCATTGCCATATGTTCTTCACATTTTGAGTTTGAATAAACAGTTCCATTTTGTCAGTTTATCTACTAAAAAGAATTTTTTTGAATATAGTTAGCTATCAAGCCCAATCATTTCCATTCACATTTGAAGATGTGACATTTGTCTAATAGTTCTTGTTAATTGGTGCAAGCAATTAAGTTGACTTTATAAAAATAAAACTAAAATATAGTAAAATAATGTAGTTAAAACCAGTATTATACAGTAATACACCAGATGGCAGTCTTGATTCATGCTATCTAGTGCTATTCACCCTTAATAGGTGATTTTAATCTCTCTATCAATGATCTTGAGACAGTATGTAAAAACAACAAAAATACCACTAAATGCACTAAAGAACATTATTTATCACTATCCACATTACATTCAAGGAAATCATGATTTCGAACATGGTGCTTTTCTCTGTTGGTAGTGGCTTATTATTCAAACCATCTGAACTGGAATTCTGTGAATTACATAGAAATATGGGGACTCAGCATCATCCAGGAAACTTTCTTGATATATAGCAATTTGAACTTCAGTTTCCAGAGTTCAAATCCAATACTTTAATTACTACTTTATGATCATTGCCTTTCAAAGTTGTGATGTTTTTTTCGTAACAGTTTCATACATATCCAAATTATGCATTAAATGTTTAAAAACTATTGCGTATTGTATATAATATGATTGAATGTTGACATACATTATTCTGCACTGTTGTTTTCTATTCTTGGTTCTTAATGTCTTACAGAATATTAAAAAGGAGGAGGAGGAGGTGGAGGAGCAGGAGCAGGAGGTGGTGGTGGTGGAGGAGATCATGTGGTGGGTGGGGGCAAGGATACAAGTGATGCTTCATGAATAATGGCATAATTGTGCAACTGATTTGAGATATATAATTTGCATCAGTCATGTGGAGAGTCTGACATAAATTACTTCATTTACATGACTGCTATCATAATTTGTTGGAATCACTATAGTTTTTTTCACAAGTCAATGGTCACGTTTATCACTGTATTTCAATACATGGATCTTAAGAGTTGCTTTATGATAAAAACTCAGTTTCTTTCATGGAGCAAAACAAGACACAGAAAAAAACAACAACGGTGAATACTGTTCATGTAGACTGACATGTCTTTAAGCCAGGTAGCTCACCCCAGTTTTAGGGAAGCTGTATGCTAGTGGAAGAAAATAACCAAAATCACCAACATGAACTGAAAGAGAGAGAGGAAACTTTATGTATATATTGGGTTTGTCCCAATAGGTGGCAAATCCTGCATTCTATTTCTAGAAACAACTGGTATGTTTCATACAGGGAAATTGTCAAAAGTTGTAAATGGTCACAGCATAAACCTGTGTCCTTGGGGAAACTCTTATTTTAAAATAAACTGATATCTACAAAAATTTAATTAGCTTAAAACAATAATAGTACTTAGTTTGCAAATACATAACTTGCTTTTAATTTACAAGTCATGATTAGGTTTAGCCTTTTTTGACCTGAAAAAGAGAATAAATGTCTTTCCGTGACATTTCTCTGGGCTACTCCCATTTTTTAAAACAGTACTGTGATAAAAGTGATATATAGAACATGAAATGTTATATAATATTTATATAATTGTTATTTATAAACAACTATTATATAAATGGTAATTTTAACTGATCACTCTGCTGAACACCTAATTACCACAGTACTGTCTTATGTCTAAGAATATTTGCCCATGTAGTATGACTGTATTACTGTTATCATTATCTTTTCTACTGTCTTCTCCTATTGGCATCTTATGATTATTTTACTTTGTTATTTGTATGTACACCGAGACAATTATGCACTGGAGACAATTCTTGTGTGTCCAATCACACAAGGCCAATAAACTATTCTATTCTAATCTATTCTGTTCTGTTCTGTTCTAGTCTGTTCTATTCTTTTCTGCGGTAATTTTACTTACTGGTTTTAGCAGTATTGTGGGTGCCATTGCTTTTGTTTTTGAATTTTCAATATACAGTATATACAGTATAAGAGACATCCCAGTATTGCCTGGGTTAAAACTTTTCTTTGATGTTGATTATTGTTTTTAGTTTAATTACGTTTAATTAAGTTTGGCTTAATTAAGCAATTGTACATGGTTTTTTGGCTGCACGTAGTTCCCTAAATTGAACGGGAGCTACTAGGAATGACCCTCAGACAACTTGAGACCTACCTAAGAATAGGAATCTTGATTGATTGCAATTCTTGGTAGGAGCAGTGGAGGGTGGGGTCTCTACCATTTCCTTTCGGCTTTCTATTTTATTAAATATGCCTTAGTTTTAACTTATTTTTTTAAACAATGTTAATACAATTGATCTTCAAATAAATAACGAATAATGTTATTGTTGACCATTGCCAGAGATTAAAACATTTAGTTTTCATTACCATTGCCAGAGATTAAAACATTTAGTTTTCATTCTTGCTAATTTACAGTACAAACAATATGTTTGCATTTTTTTAAATCTTTGTAATTGAACATGAAATAATATGTATAAATCCGGAGTTATTTTGCACAGTAAAGTGAGGTTTTAAACATGTTCAGATGTTCAAAACATTCATTTTTCACAACAGACAAGTGGGTGGCAGCTTGGAATTGTGCTACTAGACTGGGCTCTTGAGGCTGAATCCAACCCAGGGTTCTGTGTAGAAATCCCGGTTCTGCCCTGGGCCTTCTTCAATATATTACAGAGAGTTCACCATTTCCTTGGAAACTATTTCCACCAATGATCACTTGAATATACTCATTATTCGATGATCTCTATTTTAGAGATGAAGGCAATCACAAACTCTTTCATTTTTGTCTTCTCAAGACTAAACAGTCTTTTTCTTGTTTCATAAGAATTAATTTCAGTTCCTAAAATTTGTTAAATAAACATCCTTGAATTATAGAATATGAACGTGTGTTCTTCTTGTTACTTATGTGAATAAAGTAATTATACAACATAGCCACATAAAATATTCTATTCTGTATTAAATGATTTAAGAAATATATTACATTATTTAGGCTAATGTAATATGTAATATAAAAGGAGAATGTTTAATCTTTGATATTATGATGAAAAATAGGCTACTTCATATGTTATAACTATGAACCACACATGGAGCCAGTTAACAAACTTCTATCTAGCCTGCCTTAGTTCCCATGTTCTTGTTGCATTTAAATTTATCCATAGCAAATTATTGAAAAAGTTCATGTTTAAAAAAAGGGGGGAAAGGTATTGTAATTCCTATACTGATAATTCTATGAAATACAGTTATTCCTCTACCACTCTGAAATTAAAAGCTAATTAAATAAATTAAATATTTTAATACATTAATTAACCTAACAAAGAGTTTGATTGTTTTCCAACCTACTTCTCACTTGAACTTATTAGGCATTCAAAATATTTTGTAGTTCTACAAGTAGAACTGTTTCATTCTCTAAGGTTCATTAACTAGTTGCATGTGGTTTTAGGCTCAGGGAATAGCTAAGGTGTATAAGTAACTGTTTTATATACTGTAATGGTGGGTTTTGGAAGAGAGGGGGGGTGTCCCTTCAACTCGTTGAATCCTGGCATCTCCCTTGACAAATCCCTGAAGTTATTTTGGCAAGATTTCAGAAGTGATTTGCCACTGCCTTCTTGCTGGGCTGAGAGAGAATGACTAGTCCAAAGACACCCAACTGGCTTTGTGCTGAAAATAGAACAAATTCTTGTTTGCCTGATGTCTAGTCTGGTGCCTTAACTACTACAAAGCATATATGCTCTATCTTTTATCCTATATAGTGTTTTTCTGTCTTTCTCTACTTCTAATTTGATAGCTCTAGTGAATAAAAGATTTATATTTTATCTGGTCTCTCTATCTATGAAATGCTAAGCTTGCCTGTCACCATTATATTCCTAAAGTACCTTCTAAAAACATTATTTCAGTCAGTCTTCATAAAATAAAGTTGGAACTTCAAAATCATTTGAAGTATTAAGATATATCTAAAACAGCTTCATCCCCATTATATTTTATGCTGTAATTGAACCTATATCATCCATCCCATAACTTAAACAAATGCAACAGATTTATTCCTGTGGAGACATAGGATACCTGTGGTCGTTCAAATATTGCTGAACTGCATTTCCCAATATCTCTTACCATTTTCATTCTGCTGCCTGCTTCCAGGGGAAATTCCACCATATAGTATTTAGAAGGTTTGAAATTCCCACCACCTATCATAAAAAATGGCTTCTTTAAAAAAAAAGGATGCTTAAAAATACTTAGGAATAAATACAATATTTATTTGTTTGTACATTATTTTGTATGCTGCTTGTATTCCAGTGGCTTACAGCAAAAATACAGCAGTTTTTTTTCCTCATAAAATAGGTTTAATTTTGTCATCAAGAAAAATTCTATATATTCCATGAAGCATTCCAGAATGCTCTCTAGTCCCTGCTTATCTCGTAGGGCTACCATTAAAAGAAAGAGAGAGAGGAAGAGAGAGAGAGAGAAAAAAAACTCCATGACCCAGTTGTAAACAGATCCATAATCATGTATAAATATAAACATTAAAAAAATATTGAATTCTATTTTAGTGATTTTTCAATAATTTTTATTCAGCTATCACCAACCACTCAAAATATTATTGCAATAAAGGTTTTAATATAATGTATAAAAATATAATTATTTACATTTGTAATATTGTTTGCATATAGAACAGTATAAAGTTAACATTCCATACGACCAGAAAAGCTTGACAGGAAACACTTGTGATATAAAAGGCAAACTTACATATAACTATCCTAGACTTAAAGAAGCTTATTTCAGAATAAGGCAAGTTCACATGTCAAACTCGCTACTACAGTACAGAGTAGAATTAGTTGTCGCAATTCAACAAGAATATGCCAGTGACTTTGATCCATGACCTACAAATTACCTGGCTATATGTATGCTTGTCTTAAAGACAAGTAATCTGATTTAATGCTTTTGTGAAATAGACTGTGAAGGAGCAACCAGATACAATCTTTTTGTCTTTGATTTTTAAAAAGAAATTGTCTAAGGTGACAGAAGTAGTCTTACTATTGCATAGCTGCCGAGAACATAAGATCAAATATATTATAAATTTGTGTTAAGGACTAGTCTAGAATACTATTTTCCTTTGGTATACAAATAACACTGTTTGGGGTTACTTCACACAACCTATAATTTGGTTCATGCTATTAATTTTAATAGTTATCCGCCTGCATGTTTTCTGTTAGTCAAATTTTTTTAGAACAGTTCTTTAGAAAATGATGCAAAAATGCCTTTTCAAAGCTACCATTTTATCTGAAACTTGGACAGATCTTCCTACTTCACATTACATTTTAAGTGCAGTTTTCTTTCCAACTGAAGGAGAGGATTTAAACACAGTATAATTGTTTTTCACTGTTTCAGTTTTCTTTGGTCCAGAGAAGACAATGGAATTGGTAAACGCATCCAGCAAGAGCACTCTTTACTTTAACTAAGCTGTAGTTCCACATAATCTGCTGGCTGTTGGGACGTCTTTGGTGTCAGATTCTGGTCTTCCTGAAACCACAAATGGCCAAGTCTGTGAATTAAAATATGTTTTCATGTTAGAAAGAAGGATAAAAATTAACAAGAACCAGTTTGCTGCAACATAGTTTCCATCCATATTTGGCAAAACAACCTTCCATACAAAAACAGAAGTGGTTGCTTGATTAAAAATCAGAAGCAATAAATCTGAATTTATTAATGATCGCCTAACTACACTTTTTTTGCTATGCAATATTAAGAGCATTAAACAACATGCTAATCTATTTCATTAGAGTTTTCACTGTATAAACTTAGCAACAACAAACCAAGGTCTCTCCAGAAAATACCTTGCTCAAGCCCATATGTAGCTAATGTTCTTTTATATCAACTGATTCAATTTTTAAACAAGCTTTTGTTGTAAAATTATTGTAACTCAAATATATACATTTCTGTTGCTGAAACATTGCCAAAAACATTTAATGTAGACACTTCTTTGTCCATATTCTATAAATAAACTACTTATGTAACCGAGTTTTATGGAAAAGGGAAGTGAAACAGCTCCTATATTTCCTTTATACAAAATAAATAAGATGATTTAATTTCTAGCCTAGGAGTGAAATATGTATGCCACTGATTTGTTCAATCTGACAGGAAAATAAAAATGACTAAAAGATGATTTTATTATAGCAATTATAATAGGAATATTGTTTGTAATTGTTATACAAAAAATAATGATTGTATGGTTATCATTTTATTTATTTAATGTTTAATTATGTATATATTTTAAATGTACAAATAGTCCTCGACTTATTCATAATTAAGCCCACAATTTCCTTACTGAGGCAATTAAGTGAGGTTTGCCCCATTTTACAACCTTTCTTGCCACAGTTGTTAAGTGACTCAATCCAGTTGTTAATAATCCAGTTGTTAAGTGAATCTGGCTTCCCCGTTGACTTTGCTTGTCAGAAGTTCTCAAATGGTGATCACATGACCACGGGACACTGCAACCGTCATAAATATGAACTAGTTCTCAAATGTCTGAATCTTGATCATGTGACCATGGGATGCTGCAACTGTCAAAAGTGTGAAAAACGTTCATAAGTCACTTTTTACAGTGCTGTTTTAACTTTGAATGGTCACTAAACGAATGCTTGTAAGTCGAGGACTACCTGCATATGCCTCATATTATATAAAATATGGGTAACTAACAATCAAATATACAAATAAAAAAATACAGTGAAATTAAAAATTCTTGCATGCCATAACTCTCCACCTCAAGAACACAAATGCTGAGTTCATCTCCTATCCTGACTCAACACCTGGGAGAAAAGCTCAGTCTTAACGGCTGTCAAGGAAACAAGGAGGGTAGGGGCTCCTCCATATCTCGGGAGTGGGGCGCCCTCTCTATAGGGTAGCCACCGCTAAGGGAACTTCTATTTCCTAGGTCTCACCAGATGCATTTTAACATTGTTTAGTAAAGGAGACCCACTCTATTAAGTTAAAACATTCTTTAAGATATCAGGGCATTTTCTTATTCTCCAATTTTGCTGTATAAATTAGTTTAATTTGCATAGAGCAATTTCAAGAAGTTTATCCAACTCAAAATTTTATAGAATGCCTGCCCTTCATTTTCTCTACAAATTAAATGTTTCATTATAATATAAACTAATGTGGTGAAATGGGTAGCAGGTGAAAAACCAGGTTTACCTTTAAGAAGGAATCTTTCCAAATAAGATTGTTTCAGCAGCACCTAATTAAAGTGGACTAAGCCACTTCAAGGAGAGCCAGGAAATGAATATTGTATAAGCTTTGGTTCTCCTACAGTTGTCATAGTTATGGTGAAAAAATTACAGAATGAATATACATAGTCAAGGCCATAATTTAAATTAGGCATTTTGACAATGCCTCTTCTAGAATAGTGCTTATATTTTTTTTAAGAATGCATTCTAGTATTAAATGTATTCCCCTTTCTCCAAGTAAAGATATTTTTTGCTTCATTAGTTTGATAAAATACTGCAGTCACAGAATATTAGAAATATTTTGTAGTATCTTCTGCTATTTGTCATAATCAACTCTGCATAGCTTAAAAACTGCTGCAATCATTCAATACAAACATGTACATGTAAATGTTGCTGTTACATGGATAGATGTATTTCTGGAATCAAATCTACATGAAGATGTTAACTGGTACTCTTTGGAAAGTTGTTAAATGCAGTCATTTATAATTGGAGATGCTTAGAGAAGGCCACCTGTATCTCCTATAAATATTGTTGAATCAAATTCCATACAGTTCAGATATGGAAAACCTGGAAATTTTCAGAAACAGATCACTGCCATGAAAATAAGTTCAGTTTCAATATTCCTAGACTTGAGCTATCCATGATTACAATAGCTTTATATTCTTTTAGCCTAGAGAATAATTTGCTGTGTGCACTTGGAATTTGAAGTTGTTAATAGATATTGGCTTACAAATGGAAAAAAGGAAATAACAAAAGTGACAAAAAGTATAAAGAAAGATTATGATAAAAATGTGTCATCATAGTTTAGTCACAATTAGGTACAGTCCCTAATTGCATTTTATTTCAAAACATGATGAGAGCTGAATAAGATATAGCAGCCATAAAAATCACCAAACATTTGATGCAATTTCTGTATGAGTAATAATTAAAAAGAACTGGACTTTGTAGTTTAGAAACCAATAAAAACAAAAATAAGTACTTTTTCATATTCATTTTTCATAAACAATGAATAGATCCCCCCCAAAAATGCAAAAGGTGCTCCTTCCTTTCCTATATTACAGCCACACAGCAAAAAATATCATCGGCAGGACACACAAAATTAGGCTTTCATTTCAAGACACTGTTTACAGAATTTGTTAGCCTGTTATATAGTGAGCAGATTTAAACAAATGATAATTTTAAAAAATCAGATTTAATTTTATGTGAGAAAATTCTCTTCATCTTTGGAAGAACAGAAAACTAAATTAGATGAATGTTGGGCATTTAGATCTTTTTAGAAGCAAACTGAGTTGAGAGCCAGAGATCCTTGCATTTGAGTCTACTGAAATTGCAGAAGAGATTTAGTTTCTCCCAGCCAATTGCTCTGCTGATAAATGGATCAATCCTTTGTTGATTAAAAAAAAGCAGATCCTGCACTTGCAGAAAAATGCTAGGAAGAAAAAGAAAAAAAAACACCTCTGCTAACAAAAGCTGCAGCCACTTAAAAGCTGAGAGAGAACTTTTCAAGCATAGAGGGATCTAAAGAGAATTCTTAATAACACATTTTTAAAAGATCTTTGAAAGCTTCCCTCCAGATGATGTCAAATCTAATTAAGAACTCTCCAGATATGCTTGACTTCACTTCCTATCATTCACACCCTGAGCAATTCTCATATGTGGAACATGAGATGTGTTAATAATACTTATCAATGTGCACGATGCAAAGATACAAAAGATAAAACCAATAGTGTGTGTGACCACAAAACCAGTGCTTTGTTGAGAACTTAAGGAGTCAGTGAATGATTCTTCTTGCAAATCCTAGAATGTCTCTTTTAAGTCAGGTATTAGCTTATTAAGTATTGCTTGTATTTGGGCAAAAGCAGGATTAATGTTTCTAAGGAGGGGAGAGCCAGATACATACTGTGTAGAGTATGTGTACTATATAGAGAATACACATACTGTATACTGTACACATACTGTATCCTCCAGAAATTTCAGATTCCTTATTGAACTGATGAAAGCAATCAGAAGAGGAAAGCATTACTCTTACAAAGAGACACACCTTACATAGCCTGCATTATTCTCCTGTCTCCTATAATCTCTTTATCTACAGCAATATTAACTTGAATTTTAAAAGATACGCATTTATACAGAAACAGATACTCCAAGACTGGCCAACCTACGAACTGCAGAAACACGCTGCCCGTGTTCAGAAAGCAGCACCGTCGCGCCAGTGAAATTGAAGTCAGGTTCTGACAAGCTAAGCCTGCCCTTCGGATATTCCTCAAAGGCTTCCGAGCTCACTCACCAGGTTGACAGGGTGCACGTAGCCCTTCTCGTAGCAGTCTTCTTGCAGCAGCTGCCGCAGGTGGGCGATGTAGCTGGAGGCCAGGCGCAACGTATCCAGCTTGGAGAGCTTGGTGTCCGGAGGCACCCAGGGCAGGCTGGTTTTCAGGCGCGAGAAGGCTTTGCTCAGCACGCGCATGCGGGCTCGCTCGCGCGCGTTGGCCGCGTTGCGCTGCGACTGCTTGCACTCCGGCGTTGAGCCCGCGGCGCTCCGACCCGCCGCCGGCTGCTTTTTAACTCCGCCGCCGCCTTCCCCGGTCCCGGAAGCTCCCTTGGCGCGTTTCTTTTTGCTCGCCACCGCCTCCCCGTCTTCGTCGTCCTCCTCGTCTTCTTCGTCCTCTTCCTCTTCGTCCTCCTCCTCCTCCTCCTCTTCTTCCTCCTCTTCCGCAGCGGAGGAATTATCAAGCGAAGGGCAAGTTTCACCTCGGGGACGCCGCTTAGAGCGGGGCGGCGCCCGGTACTCCAGCTGCAGCTCCCTCAGATCCATCCGAGGCTCTTCCGAGCCAGTCAGGGAGCCTGTCGGCATGACCCAAGCCCGGGACGCCAGAGACGGGCGCCAGCCAGAAGGCGCCCCCTCCCCCTCGCCCTTCCTAAGAGGAGCTCGGCGACGGCTCGCGGTGATTCTTTGACGAGGGGGTATATATATATATATATGTGCCAGGGAGAGCGGGGCAAACCATCTGCGCGGGGCAAGGGGGGGGAAAGCAAAAATGAGCAGCCCGCGTCGAGGCGCGTCGAGGGCCAACTAGGTTCTGCGCGCGTCAGCCATCCCTTCGCCTTTCTTTGGATCTTTCCCAGCCCCCTCGGGGTCCGAGGAAAGCGCGCTGAGAAGGGGGAGGAGGTTGGAGAGCGCCCAACGCCCTCATTTTGAAGAAGCCCCCGCCTTAGCCGCGGGGACTGACCCGGCTCTGTCTCTGCCGTCGGGTGTGCGCTTAGTCGCAGTGTTTCTCAACCTTGACCATTTTAAGGCATGTGGACTTCAACTCCCAGAATTCCACAGCCAGCAACGCTGGCTGTGGAATTCTGGGAGTTGAAGTCCACATGCCTTAAAATTGTCAAGGTTGAGAAACGCTGGCTTAGTGCGTCCCGGGGGGGGGGGGGGGAGGCTGAAAAGTTGCTCGAAGTTTTTAGCACAATTCGGGAGGAAAAGCCACTGGCGCGGCTACCTGTATCGGGCGCTCTCTGGTTCTGTTGGGTTTTCAACAGCCGCCCTTCCAATGTCGCGCTTGGTTAAGAATAATGGAAGTTAAAATCCAACAAGTGCAAGAGGTTGAATATCCGAAATTTAGGTGGGGGTTCCAATCTAGTGCGCGACCGGGTCAAAGCGAAGACGGAGGGTGCGAGCATGGTCAAACCGAACTAGAAGCCATTCAATTATTAGCTAAATCAGTTACATAGGAGGAAACGACGCTGGAGGGCGCCGCTCCCGAGATGATTTGAAGTGGACAGACTTCCATCCCCAAGTTGGACCCCGGTGGTGTTAGAAGACCGAAAGTCCTGTCTGCTCCCGTCCTTCTTTTTCCCCGAGACATCCGATCAGACGCGCTCCTTTCTTTCCTTAAGGCGGATTTGATTTCCTTCCCGGTGGTTTTGGAAATCAAGGGAAATGTTTTTGGATTGAATTGGCGTCCGAGGTTCCAAAGTTATTCTAGAAGTTGCAGCCTTTAGCCACCTCTACTATCGACTGGATCGACGTTGAGAATTGGAGGCGGTGGGCTGGTGGAAAATGCTCTTCCTTGGGACAGCATAAAGTCTGTTAAAACCGGAATGAATTATTTGAACTCCTTCCTACTGCGGGGAGGACCGACTTGGCGAGAAATAATCTTAAATTTCATAGATATGAATCAATCTGAAATTAGATTCTTTAAATTAATCAACGTCCGATCTTTTTAAACAAACAAACCGAACCTAACCTGTAGCTAAAGTATATGGAGGCTAGCTTTTAAAGTTAGATTTGCATGTTATGGATACTGGCAGGCTGGGAATAATAATAATAAAAGGAAAGAAATTGTGTGCAAGGCAAGACATAAATAAAATAATCATAAAGTTGGTGAGATTGGAACTGGTGAAAAAGTAAGTAAAACCCTTGAAATGCAATTTAGCTCAATCAGTTTTA
This sequence comes from Protobothrops mucrosquamatus, assembly GCF_001527695.2. Taxonomy (NCBI): domain Eukaryota; kingdom Metazoa; phylum Chordata; class Lepidosauria; order Squamata; family Viperidae; genus Protobothrops; species Protobothrops mucrosquamatus. The sequence goes on along the minus strand of NW_015386859.1, from coordinate 578,510 downwards.
TTGCCACCTTGCAGATTTCCACGAGTGTGAGAATTGGTCTTAAATATATTAAACTTTATCAGAATAAGCTGGGCTTTGTGTGAAAGCCTTTAAAAACAAGGGAGTAGGTGCATGGAAGAAAATCCCAAGGAAATCAGTGACATAATTAACTTTTCAGTGATTGCATACAACCCTGGTGATCTATAACTGATCTTCATTCACTTAGATGGAAACAAACTCTTCATTCATCCCAAGAGTACTTTTAACAAAGATTACTTTGAGCCTGGCTTCATTACTATTCTACCGAGCCAATATTTCTTAATGCTGTACCTAATTTCAGCTTTAAATCATATTTAAAAATATGGGCATCAGCAGCTACTTATTGTAACACATCTGCAAGGTAAATTTCAGGCAATCCAGCTTATTTTCTGAAATTAAAATTTGGGGACTGGAAACTGAACTATCAGTCTCTGAAATTCATAAATGACAGTTTCAACACTGTCTTTTTGTAAAAAATATGTATGTAAATAAATGAAAATATGCATTCACTTATTTCAATGTATTTGTGCCTTGTTTTCCACAACTGAACAAAACTGTAAAACTATCAGAACAGTAACCTCAGAAGAAAAACAACCAGCAGCAGGTGGGACAGCCAGTACAAGAATCAAATATCCATGGTGCTGAAAAAGTTTTCAGAATCCCCTGCGGGAAGGCAGAAAAAGTGAACGTGGAGCTTGTTCCCGGCTATTTTCACATGGACCTAGATTCAAAGCTAGAGTTTTCAATGAAGATTTAGTTCCATGCAGCCCTTCACTGAAATGTCACGGAGTCTCATATTAGAGATCAATTGCAATGGATGATTCTCAAGCTTCAAAAGGGGAACAAATAAAACAGATAAATACAAAAAGCTAAGCTTGATTCCCCAGACTTACCTATCTAGTCTGAAATTCCATTTTATTCACATGTTTCTTTTTGTTCTGCAAAAAAAACAAAAAAACAGGTTGCCGATTTCACTCCTACTTACATAGAACGGATTGAGGTTAGGATTAGATCTAGGTTTACTTAATTGCTTTTGCTTTTTTGAAACACGTTTTGGTGAAATCCAGAATTTTGGTGGAAACTAATATAACAATGGGAATAAGGGACGTCTGTCGACCTTCACACTTCATTTCTCAAGCGTGTCCTATCTGAATCCGTCCCCGGATTATAGCAATTCTATTTTATGCACGTTCCCCTGGAAGTAAAGGGAATTGAATTCAGCGGATTTATCACAATCGTGTGGAAATCCAGCAGCAAACATCTTTTCTAATTTAGGACGCAAAATGTCAGACTCCTAGAGCGCAATCCTGAGCTGTGGAACCGACGGGACAGTCCTACTGAAAACGAACCCCTCTTTTAATATACGAAGCGCTCCGTGTTCCCTCACCAAAAGCCCTGGGCGCTTTATGACCTCAGTCCTAGCCAGCTTGCCTCATGGGGGTCCATGCAACTCCATCCCTCATAAGTGTGGACGAGAAGGACCGGGCCATTCCCACGTGTCTTTCCTTGGAGTAGAGCGAATGTGCTTCCGAAGAAAGAAGGGCGCTCACAATGGCTGGCTTCGCGGGACACGCTTAAAGCAGCTGAACTGAAATCTGATTAACGCCCGAGTGACCCAATTTTCTGGGCTGAGGGAACAAGACTGCTCTGTGGTTCGTAGATCTACGTGGCTTCATTAAGCCACGGGTTGTTTATTGAATACATTTGGATTCATGCAATAAAGCCGAGCTCGAACTGTGGCAGAGAAGCCGCCGTTCCCAGGAACGACCCCCCAGATCGCAGATGTATCTCGAAAGGGGAGGGGGCTGAGGGTGCCTTAGGCCAGGGGTAGGCAACCCTGGCTCTTTTATGACTCGTGGACTTCAACTCCCAGAATTCCTGAGCCAGCCATGCTGGCTCAGGAATTCTGGGAGTTGAAGTCCACGAGTCATAAAAGAGCCAAGGTTGCCTATCCCTAGGCTGATGGGCATAGCAGGTGGGTCGCGGTTGGCCTCTGCGAGCCTTTCCTTCCATCTGCTCATCTTCCCACCAGCTTGGCGTTGGCACCACCTTCTCGCCAGCTTTGGTTGCTGGTGCCTCTTCCCGCGAGCTGGCTGGGGGGGGGCTGGGGGGGAGGTGCTCGGGCGATCCGTGGGTACCGCTGGCAGACGCAGCCAAGCAGCTGCTCGGGAAAAGCCGCGGCCGGTGTCATCTCAAGTTCACTCTCGACCCAGCGTATCTAAGGAGCTTCTTCCCCACGACCCCCCCCCCATCCCCCCGAGCGCTCATTTTGGCTTGGAAAGGGGGCGTCGGTGAAGCAGAGGGAGGGAGAGCAGCAGCCTCGAGCGCCAGAACAACTTCTGCAACTTTTGAGGGAAGGAAAAAGAAGAGGCTGCAAGCGAATCAAGGGGAGTATTCCGGTAAACGAGTAGAGCAGAGCAGAGCAGAGCAGAGTAAAGGAGAGGAGAGGAGAGGAGAGACGCCCACGCTCTTATTTGACTTGTTGGTACAGATGTAGCCAGTGCTTCTTCACAAAATGCATGGGGAGCAAATATCAGGATGGTTTTAAATCCTGTTCTTGAATACTCACACTTACGCACTTGCACTTACTCATTTACTTACACATTTACATTCACATTCACTGCCCCTTTTTACTACCTTCTGGGAGGGATCTGATGCACTGGGTAAAAGTATGAAGCCCAGCTAAAAAGGTAGGGGATAGACAAAGAAATAAAGTATTTGTGGTCTATCTAGTTTTCTTAAAATAACTTTGTTGACCGGCAGAGAAAATCTAAAGGAAAGCTTTGCTTCCTGCAAGGAGAGAGAGAACAAGGAGACAGAGAGAGAAAACAAGGAGGGGAGTGGGAATTAGGACTGTGTATGGACCCATACCAGTCGGGCTTCAGGCCGGGATACAGCACGGAAACGGCATTGGTCGCGTTGGTTAATGATCTCTGGAGGGCCCGGGACAGGGGTTATTCCTCTGTCCTTGTTCTTTTGGACCTCTCAGCGGCTTTTGATACTGTAGACCACGGTATCATGCTGCGGCGTCTCGGTGAGTTAGGAGTGGGAGGCACTGT
>NW_015386859.1:524847-574713 GCF_001527695.2 Protobothrops mucrosquamatus | reverse complement strand
TTAAAAAGTAATTTTAATGGGAATACAGCAATCAATATTTGGCTTTTAATTAGGTTTTAGTGGGGTTATTTTGTGTATTTTTGTATGATTTTTTGTATCTTGTATATTGTATTTGTGTTTTTAATATGCTGTGAACCGCCCTGAGTCCTACGGGAGAAGGGCGGTATACAAATTAAATTAACCTAACCTAACCTAACCCTCTTGTCCTTAGAAATGATAGGAAATGCAGCTGGTCACTGACAAGAGTGGTCCTTTCCAAATGCTCATGGGCACAAGCCTTTCTAAACCAAATACCAGCTTCTACATTGGATAATAGTTCCATTGAAGATTCCTAATCCAGCCACCTGAGATGTCAGGTAAAAATCTTTCATCCTATGCCCATCCATCTCTTCTTCTTAAATTATAGCCTGCAAAAAGGAGGAAGGAATGGCAAAAAAATCCCAAGGAAGGATGCCAGACAGCCAAGATCCTGTTTTATGGTATTATGCTTCACTCTCACTTCCATAATTGTTTTTCATTTCAGCTATTTAATTTTCTTATTCCTCTACTATTTTTTTATCTGCTTCCATAAAAATGAGGGACCAGAGGATATAGCCAGTCTATTTTGATGTACTTCAATAACTTGGGTTAATGGAGTGAACCTTGGATCAGATAACCAAGGATGAGACTGATAGATGTTTGGAGTGCTGATAGATATTTCCCCTCATAAAGAAAAGATTGGCTTGGGGACTCTCCCAGGAATTTAATCAGGATTAAGTTAATGCAGTCTCTCTCTCTACCTTAATTTCCCCATTCATATGGATAAAATGGAATTCATTACTCCTTTCTTCAGTGTTTGGTGTGTAGAAGAAAGAATTCTACTCTGAAGTCCTTAAGCACAACACTGTCTCCTTTTCATGCTTTGAGTATAACCTGTCTCACTTATCCCAGACTGATCATTGGCCATTTTGGCTGTGGAGGATTAGAGTTGAGATTCAGCACTTCCCCAGTTGGGAAGTGCAGCCTAATTCTTACAGGTAAATTGTTTCAATTTGATACACACTGAGGCTTCTAGTCTGAATATGCAAAAAACTGTAGAAAACTGGCACTTATCTAGGGGCACATGGCAAACAAGCTTAGGCATGGGTAGGTGGACCAGGCCCCAGACACTTAATCCTAAATAAGTTTTATGTCACTTTGGCAGAAGAATATGTGAATTCCCAAGGCTGGAAGGCTTAGTAATTTTTGTACTTCTTTACCTAGCTTTACCTAGCTGGAAATTCCTGGAATTCTACAATAAATGTAATAACCAAGCACATAGACAGCTGACTATGAGAAAAATATTCTGATTCCACCAATGTTTGTAAATGTTTTGAAATCATCTATAACTCAGTGTAGGTCCTCTTGATAGGGCCAAAATTTTAGCTGTTAAAATCACAGGTGTGACAATGTAAAGACAACTTAGGAAAATTCCTAAAATCTGCTGAGAGAGGGGGGGGGAGGGAGGGAGAGAAAGAGAGAGAACAATTGAAAGCCATATTTAGGCACTGACTGTATGTAGTGCATTAATCCATTCTTTATTCACAGTCCCTAAGCATGCTGGTAGTTTGACTTTGACATAAGAATTGGGCTAATGACTCTAGCCTAATAAGATACTGTAATTGCAAATCTTAAAATATGGAAGGAACAGGAGAGAGAAACTGACACCGATCATTCAGCTATGGCTATACAGTTTTATTTGGAGAATCAGAAGAATTTGCCAGCCTACAAGTCAACCCCTACCAAATGCAGTGGCAGAGGTCATTATATTTTGTTCCAAGGCCTCTTTGATAAAGCTTGTTGGGAAGAATAGTTTGAAGAATGGCAAAGGTTTCACAATGGCTGTATTTTCAAAATACATTCAACAGGGTGTATGAACTCACCTCATATGGTTCAGTATATTAGTGAACTCAAAATGTAAAGCATTTTAAATTAATCACTAGTGAGCTTGTGCATACCCAATAGCTGAAGTATTATTTCATGGCTGGGCAATTACAGAGCCCACTAATTACAATGCCCTGAGTTCCCTGAAACTGCATGCAGTTGTTAAATTGTTCATAGGTCACTCAGGTATCTGATGAAATGAGCTGTAGCTCACAAAAGTGTGTGCCTTTTAATAAAATATGTTAGTCTAAAAAGTGCTACCATGTTTGGCTATTATAGATTAACATGGCTGTCCTCCTAAGATGTATTAATTGCTGAGAGTTCTCTTTCTACCCTAATTACAAATGGCCAGTTTTTCTCAGGTATCCCTAATGTTCAGCACTCTTTCCCTGTGGAATAAGCAAGAAAACTCTTAAAATACTTCTTGGCGCCAGAAGAAAGCTCTTGTGTAATGGATACCTTGTAGTGTGAGAAAAATGGATTCTGGTTTCATTGTCAGTCAGGACTGAGAAGGAGGAGGGTGAAGAAAGCCATTCCTTTACAAAGCCACTGTGAGAGTCCATGAACTTTATGAAATGATGCTCCCATTAAGGCCCTTCCTGCTGATGGTTAGGATGGTTAAAATTTGATTTTATAGATTTCCTCCCTTGTTTAAACAAATTGTATAAGGTGATAACTAACACTTAGCAATCAGGTTTCTCTTCCTGAAGTTTAAGTGGAAGAGGGAAACTAGAGAGCGATAATCTTAATGCCTCTCTCAACATTGGCTGTGTTTGTACATGGCTTACAAACTACAGGGCCATAATAAACCATATTATGCCTTAGCAAATTGTGTGAAGCCAAAATACAGTTTATTTGTTTTAGACAAGTTCATCATGTGAAAATGAGCATTGTGATTGGTTAATCATGACTTATAGCTTAGTGGGCAAACACAGCCATTTCTTTGTTTTCAGTGGTATAAATGGGGCTTGTCCAAGGCCCCATAAACCAGGGAGGATGGACAAGAATGTCTCAGGGGCCAGGCATGTTCATGATTATAGATAATAATTTTAGTATTATTATTTTAAATCTCCCTACAGTTTTCCTCCAGTAAATGTGATTAATATCAGGGCAACTGGTGTTGATAAATTGAACTTTATCTTTGTGTTCATATATAAACAGTTGTCAGGCATTAAATAGAAAGTGGCACAATTGAGATCTTGGTTAATAGGTTAATAGGAGTCTGGACCTTCCGAAGTTTTGGGGTTGACTTCAAGGGCACTACCCCCCCCCCCAATGGAGGACAAAGCAATAATTCAGACTGGAATTGACTAAAGCATCGGTGACTATGAGTAAAAGCCTCCTGATCCAGTACACAAAGTAGACCTGTGCAGAAGTCCTCCTTTACTTGCCCTTTAAATGAAAACTGTAAGCTCAGGAGGCCTATACAATTACAAACTGGCGAAGCACCAAAGGTAGACTTTATCTGAAATCAGAGGCCTTCATTTTCCTGAGATTATGTCTAAACCTGTTTATCTTTATCCAGAACCTCATAGCCTCCAGGCATTGGAACATAACTTTAACTACATCTACTACTTAGCTCAAAACTGAGATACAGCTGGATATCTAATGATGCATCACTCTGAGGTAGCCGATGGTGTTCCTAAGCAGCTTCATATAGGGGCTAAATAAGAGATGTATAGCAACTCTTGGCAAAGAATCCTAGATCTCAGTGTCTCACCCCCTTACTACCACTAATTGTAACTATTAATTTAGGAAAAGGGAAAAACACTGTAAAACAGTATGCCTGCACTGTGTTGCTCACCAATGATCCAGATGTAGAACATAACCAATGGTATCAAAAACTGCTGACCAATTAAACAGAATCAGCAGGTTTGTATACCATAAGTGGCCAATAAGAGTAATCAGTGTAAATGCTGTTCAATATCCAGACTTGAACCCAGGCTGAAAAGGGTTCAAGTAATCCATTGCTTCTAAAGTTGTCTGTAACCACAAGACCATCTTTTCAATAACCTTCAAGAATGGAAGACTGGAGACCAGCTGGTATTACCAGATGACATGCAATCCACAATCTAAAGGCTCAGGTGTCATTTCAGAACCCCTGCAAAGCTTGCCACTAAATTTTAATGTAATAGAATAGGTGGAAATGATGAAATACATGTAGAATACACAATGTCACAATGTTATTATCATATCTTGATTTTGCCTACTTCTTTTTTCTATTGTCTCACTTTTGGCAAGTCATGGACAGCATGCATTCAAAAATCATATGTGTGTTTTGGTCCTTGCAAGTCCTTATGCAGCCTTGCAGCATGGCACTTCCATATGAGGAATGGGACAACTTGCCACAGCCAATTCATGCTGTGGGACGCTTGGCACAGCCAACTCACCATGGAACAATTCACCACAGGGCAATTCAACAATTCAATTTAATTATTTAAAATAATTAAAACATTATTTTAGTTTTTGTCATTCACATTTCATTTTGTCCCTCCTTTGGCATCTTTTCTTTAATGATTCTATTCCACCATTTCTTCAAAATTAGTGTAACTGTTGTCCTGCGGCAAGTTGGCCATGTTGAGTTGTCCCATGGCAAGCTGGCCACGGCGAGTTGGCCATGGCAAATCAGCTGTGGAGAAGTTGACCGTGGTCAATTGGCCATGGCGAGTTGGCCATGGCGAGTTATCCTAGACCCATATAATCTATGACACCAGAAAGAAGCAAAAGTGTTGAGCTGAGAAACATAGCAGGGGGTGAAAGAAGAAGTTCGTGAAAATAGTAGGAACATGGCAATTTTCAGCAGGAAGTAAATGGGAATGCTGCAGATAGCTAAGGGAGAAGTTGTTGGAAATGGTGAGAAACCAAGAATGGCAAGGCAAGTAGAAGCCACAAGATAACCAGAGGCTAAGCTTGATGCAAAGTGACTCAATAATAATATTTTTCTGAAAAAGGACAGGCTTTTTGAACGGGTTCTCTTAGTTTTATTAAGCCTATTTTAGAAACTACGTTTCAGTTTCCAGACAGAAGCAACTGTAGGTGGGGCGAACTCAGGAATTCTAAGACCTTAAGTTGCCCTGGATGGTTCTAAGTAAGTTATTTTGGACAGTGGCACAAAACTGTTTTTTATCTTGTGGGATCTTTTCTAATTTTTATTTTACAATAGAAATATAGGACAGCTCCTAAGATTTCAACCCTACATAATAAAATGGCATAACTTATCAAGATTAAAAATATCTTTTCATATTTGCAAAATAATGTTGAACTTAATAATGCTGGGATATTCCTCTAACATTTTCATTGTAAATACCATGGTCTGATGTAGCTGACAGGGATTAAATATGGTGCATAATTGATTTGAGTGCAGCAATCCTGATATTGAGAACATGCACCTGCCAGCCAGATGTGTGCCTTGGTAACAAGGCTCAAAAGATCCATCTTCTCTCTCAGATTTAATGCTTAACCCTTCAATCTTAAATGTTTCTTCAAGTTAAGCATAAAGGTGATTTCATCACAGAATCTGTTTATTGTTTTGCCTGGGATCTGGAAGCTAATGGGCTTTCCCTGATCATCAAGTTGTGGGATCTACCAATTTTTCCCACTCAAGTGAGTACATCTGTTGCACAAAGTCATCTTTCACACTGTAGTATTTTATTAGCAGGGAGAATGACCCTCCCTGGGGGTTATGGGTATCTGGCTGCTTTGGATGAATCCCAAATCTCAAAGAAAAAATTATGTACTGGTGTGAGATTCAGTTTATTTGTAACTCAACCAGAAATAAACAGAATATGAAGTCCAATTGGTGGTTTGTGTTTAAGAGTCCAATGTTATGCTTAAACAGTATAAACTCCTGTAGGGAAGCTTTCAATAAGTGCAATATATGAGGTTATGAGGTGAGGAGGCGGGTTAGTTTTATGATTGATGCCTTAGATTACAAGCAGGAAATGCTTCACTAGGGCTTCCACTTAGAGTGCTTTTGGGGAGGTGCATATTTGAAACAGTTTATTATGAAGGGATTTTTTTTTTACTGCTCTTTGCATTCTGAAAAAAGTTTGTGCAGATTCTGCTATGACCTTTCCTTATTCAAAATGAAAAACTGTTAAACACAAATAAGTCTTAAATCATCTCTGGCTTTGTTGTAGCCCTACTACCAATTGATTCTATGTCATTGCTACTTATTGGTTTGTGACCTTATACTACTGAAGCTATCAGATCTTCAGAAGATACTTTAACTGGATGTTTGCAGATAATTCCAATAAATTGTGGAAGTGGGGCAATTTGCTTATAACCTGTGTTTGTTTCTTGAAAGAAAATGATATTTGCTTTTACAGCTGCAGAGAAAATAGAATTATAGATTTTGAAGGGCCATTCGTGTAACCTCTCTTTCTTAAAGAGGTTGGACTTTGATCTCAACTAAATCAGGCTGTAATAGTGGGTGCAAATGACCTTGGGAGAACGGGAAAATAGCCACAGCCAGGGAAATGGTTGGATAAGAGACAGCCTAGCCAGTAGCAGGAATGTGGACATGGAAATGTCTCAGAATGGACTCCCTTTAGCTTCTTAGGTTGTAAAAGCAACAGGGGAGAAATGTACTTTCAAACTGTTAATGTAATGTAGATTTGTTAAAGTAACCTTACAATAAAGTAGAACTGGTTCATTTGGGTGTATCTCTGTCTGGATCACCTTGCAAAGCTTGACATATGTCCAGCAGAATCATGGAGTTGGCAAAAAATATTGAAGTTGAAAAGTTGCATTAAAGTTTTAAGAGATGGGTGGCTATATAAATATGATAAATAAATAAATAATAAAGCATAATTATTAGTCTTCAGATGTGGGCAAGTTTTTTTTTTAAATTGATTCAGGACAGTTAAGAGGTGAAACTTGTGAATTAATCTTTTCAAAAACTCAAACATTTTTCATGTGGCAACAAGAACACACAGTACTTTGCACATGTACTGTGAGTGAACTATGTCTCCCCATTTTCCCACTCAGTGGACATTTTTCCAGGTTAAATTCTATCTTTCAGCTCACTGCTTAAATTTACTTTTTAAAAACATTTTCCTTGTCCTTTAACGTATTAGCTATCTCTCATAGCTTTATGTCATCTGCAGATAGATATCCCTTCAGTTCTTTCACTCAGACCATCAATTAAAATCTTGAACAGCATAGACATTCTTGTCATTCTACTTAATGCTTCCTTCCACACTGAAATGAACCATTAATAACACTCTAGCCCATATTTTACTATTTTATTAAGGAGAATATCATAGGAGACACTGTCAAAAGCTTTGCTGAGCTCCAGGTATACTACATCTATCCATTTCTCTGAGCTCGTAAGTTTAGTAAATATGTCAAATAAGTTCATTTGGCACAGGGGTTTTTTGCAACAAATTCATATTGGCTGTTGTCAGTTGTAGCATGCCTATCTAAGAGCTTGCTGTTCATTGGTGTTTAGCAATGTCCACTAAAAAGTTGTTTCCATCTATGTAATTATATTCAAAGGAACAACACAATTTTTAAAATTGTATTTTTAATAGACTATTTCATTTAATTTTTATATAGATTTCCATTTGGAATTAAGTAGGTTAAATTTTTATTGGGATATTATGAAACAATGAAACAAAAAGATATTTTTAAACTGAATTCATTTGCTCCTTATAATTGCTATCTTCTAACTTTACATAGAGTCATAAGACAAATAATTATGTTGAAATCACTAAAGAAACAAATGGAGAATTATGCAAGAAATTCCCAATCTGTTTAGCACATCAACTATTTACTATATTATAATTCACAGAAGTCTGGTTCACTAACTTAATGAGTGACAAAAGCAGATCTGTAAACCATCAGTTTTGAAAACACAGCTTGCTTGTGATAAATATGTGTATCATGGTGATATAAAATGTAATAAGCAGCACAAAGTCATGAAAGCAATATTTGCTTTTAAATGTGATAGACTAATAGATATAAAGTGATCTCAAATAAATGATTCCATCAAAATTAATGGGAATGCTGAAAAGAGTTTCGGTCTGAAACTGAAGTAGACCATTGTCTTCTGCCATAAATTTCATAATCCAATTTTTATTCTACTTTATTATTTTAATATATGTATTTATTACTACACCTGCATTCACAAAAAGCAGTGGTTGGAGAAGGACAATTTAAACTTGATTTATGACCCAAGTGAAAAGTGCTGTGAAATATGTATTGAAGATGGTGTGTTGTCAGTCGCACTGACGTATCACTAAAAAGATAACTAAGGATGCTATCCAGCAAAGCTGAATCTCAAAGCCTGAGCAGTTGCCCATTTGGCTTGTAGAGACCTTTTTCACGTCTTGCCCCATTTTTCAGTTTTCTAATTCCAGCTTGGCATTTTAAATTCACTTTCTTCATTTCTTTCTCCAGACAAGCCCAGAAAGATACTGAAATGGCAAATGTCTGTATAAGTCAGACAAGCTTATCATAGGGAGGTGTGTTAGTTTATTCCTTGTGTTTTATTAAAATCATAATAGTGACTATTATAACAAAAATGTATAATTAGTCTATCAAATTTATATTTCAATGTTACACAAAAATTGGTAAAGACCAATCTAAATTAAGAATGAGTTTATCAGCAATCAAAAATTTTAAAAATGACATTTAAAAAAAGTTTGAATTCTGTAAACTCAAGAGAGCTTGGGAATTAGAGAATAGCATCACTGAAATATCTGGCTCTGAATTTACAGCCTGTTTTTTGGGGAGGAAAAGGATTTATAAAGTTTGAAAGGACTTTTAATGCAAAATCTATCTACTTTTTTTTGTTGTTATTTCTCCTTACACGAGGGCTATCCAATGAAAGTTGCAAAACTCCAGGTGACCAGCTGACAACAGCAGACTAACAACATGAATTTCCATTCTGTATTTTCTTTCTCTCTTCCAGTCTTAACCATTCATTGTTTTGCTTGACCAAGTTCTTTGCAACTGTGATTTTTTTTCTTCTATATCAGATGTTCTTAAACTGTGGATATTGATCTTCAGGGATTTGCAAGTATAGGTAAGGAATATTGCAAATTTTTCTAGGCTTGGGCATGCAGAGCATTATTGCTGCCAGAACTACCTCCCATTCTGCTTGGACTGATTGGAGAACAAAACCCAGAAGACGTTCTAAGTGGAATCCATTTTGAGACCATAAATTAACTTACTGCATCTTCTCAGAAACCAAGAGCTATATAAAGTGTACGCAATATGTAACATGCATATGAACTACAAAAACTGTCCACTGAAAATTGATGATTCCCCAATGAATTTCGAAAGCATGGCATTGAGGAAGGGTTTCACAAAAAAGGGTCAGGGGAACATACCCAGTTAGCCTCAGATTGTTTAGTCTTGCTATTGACAGAGCTTGCTTTTAATAATTATCAGTTAATCTTTTGGACTTCCTCCTGTGCTGTTTTGGTATCTTTGATTCTGGTTTCTACACGGATTTCCTTGTTTTCAGCATATTTGATTTTGTCTTTGACCATAACAGAAATAAATAAATATATGATTCTCAATGAACTTGCATAGGATTGCACTATGCAGATTGGGAATTGGGTATTATTTCATTTAAAAGCACAAAACAAATATGGCTGACACACAAGTACATCTTACTGCTGATGCATTCTGGATAATCAGTTAAAGCCCAAGAATCCCAAAAAATAAATAAATCAGTATATGCTTTGATGATTATAGAAAGACCTTTGATTGTGTTGTTCACATTAAGCTGTGGGATGTGCATAGAAAAATGGGAAATTTAGAACATCACATTGTCCTCATGTGAAACCTATACACAGGTCAAGAAACCACAGTTATAGACAGAACATGGTGAAATAGACTGGCTCAAAGTTGGTAAAGAAGTCAGATAAGAAGGTATATTCTTCCTTATTTATGTTACATACATGCTTAAGGTGTGTATGATTTTAGAATTGGTGGAAGAAATATTATTAACCTGTGCTGTGTTGATGACATTACACTGATAACCGAAAATGCAAATATCTGCAAGCTTTAGTAATAAACGTCAAGGAGCACAAAATGGGACTAAAATTAAATATAAAGACCAAACTAATAAAAACAGATAAAACAATCAGCCTTAAAACTGACAATGAAGATATTGAAGAAGCGGATAGCTTCTATGTTTTAGGATCAACTAATAACTGTAAAGAAATGAGAAAATATACTAACAGCTAGCACTTAGTAGGGTAACCAAAAAGGCCTTGGAAAATATATTCAGATGCCATGATGTTTCTACATCTATGAAGATCAGAATCATGCGAGCATTGATATTCTCTGTGACACTCTATGAGAGTGAAAGATGAATAGAATAGAAACTGTACTGATATTTTTGATGTTAGACAAGACTTTTGAGAATATCGTGGACAAACCAATCAAATAAATTAATCCAGAGTTCTTGTTCAAGCACATGTGACTTGGCTCAAATTAATCTACTTCAGACACATTCCAGCTCACCAGAAAAGGCGCTAATGGTGAAAAAGGCAAAAGGAAAGAGGACGACCAGGAGCAAGATGGATACCCTCAGTTGCAGCAACAATGAGTGAACTTTGGGAAGACTTAAAAAAACCAGACTGCAGAAAAAATATCTTGGTTGCTAAGAATTATGTACTGACTTGATAGTACATAATTAATCAAAATATACACATCTGAACACACCACTCAATACAAACTTGTAGTTGAGGTGCTTAAGGTAGCAGTTTCATTTACACCAAGATAGTCTTACCAACAGTCCATTGAATTAGTTAATTGAATTCAATTATTCAGTAGATTCAGGGAGAGTTAATCCAGGTTTCCCACAGAATTTCATTTTCAGTTCTTTCTTTTCAAAACTGCATTATTTTGCATTCAACTGCATTGAAGAAAACATCAGTGATTCTTTTTCTTTCTGGGTGGAGCTTTTTGGAATTTTTTTATATTAAAGTATAGCTGTAAACATACTGATAATAGCTGTTTGGAAGAAATTCAAGTTTCTTTTAGTGTTTAGATTTTACTATTGCATAACATATTGTCTTATTACATGATTAGATATAGATTAGATAAATTGCCTAATAAAATAGGTAGAAAATGCACAAAATTCCACAATTTGATTGTTTTAAACAAACAAGACTATAAATTAATAAGACGATTAGTGCACAGGTAATAGTGCTTGTATTGTTCCTCATAAAAAAAGATCAGTTCTGTTGATGTTAAAAATATGAGTTAATTTAAATCCATTATCTTGTTAGTTCCAGAATAGAGGCTTTTGAAGCATTTATAGGAGACTACAGTTTCATGATGGTTCATATTTCTTTTTGCTTCTCAGCAGATCATATACTGTTTATAACTGTTTCCAATGAATGCACCTGGAAACATGGGAGAAATGTGAGAAAATAAACCAGTACCGAAATCATGTTATGGACACTTAGTTACAATCATTTTAGCTACGTAGCAAGAAATTAACAATGCTGCATTTGTTTTCTTCTTAATATATCTCATATTTCTTATTCTCATTCTGTAGGAATGCATTGTAATCCAAGGACACATTCTCATACATTCATTAATCCTGCTGCACTAAAATGTTTCACATGAAAACTGAAAATCAAATGGCTTTATGCATTCCAAATCAGCTTTACTAAAACAGGGTCATCCTTGAACTTGTCATCTGTTGAATTCCAAGTTTTGATTCAATTACAGTATCTTAAGAATGGGGCATTTTGCCATTTTTTCTTAATTTTGAATGAAAATTATTACATCTAACAGCTTACTCTTAGGTCCCAGCTCACTAACAAATTATCAATAAAAAGTCTTTGCTTCTCTAATGTTAAGCAAATGGTCTAGTTCTTATTTCCCAATGAATATCTAGAAAGAAAAACAATCTCATTAGACCAGCATAAATAAGGTTAATACTACAAGAAGACACTTCAAACCCACAAGTACACTAAGGCAGAAGCTTGTCCACCCCAAGGATAAAACACCCAGACACAAACTGAGCAATGTGGTATATGCAGTACAATGCAGTGAGCCATGTGCAGATCTGTACATTGGGGAAACACATGCCACAACATAGGAGAACAAACCCATCAGGGCAAGATTCAGCAGTCCATCTGCATTTAAAAGACAAAGGCCACTCTTTCAAAGACAGCAAAGTCCACATTTTGGACAGAGAGGACAGAGACATGAAAGGGGTCAAAGAGGCCATTTATGTCAAAATTGAATAGCCCTTTCTCAACAGAGGGAGAGAGATACTGTACAACATGATCTATCTCCATTCTACAACACAGTCCTTTCAGCAACTCCAAGAAGGCTCCACACTCATTTGCACTACTCAGGTGACCCCAACGATACAGATAAACCTCCAGGTGGCCTCAACAACTGTCTAAAAGAATGCAAATGACCACCTGTCTTTAAGGAGTATAAATCCTTCCATTCCCTACCATCCAGTCAGAGCTGAAGAAGCTTCTTGGATGAGAAGTGAAATGTCTTCAAAGAAAAACAAGAAAGTCCAGTTGCCTCATGAAAAAGCACCTTTAGGATAACTATGACCTTGATGATTGAGAATCTCCATAGACATACAACTACAAGAAGAAACAACAACAATAGCAGTAATAAGTAGTTATTCTGTATATAAAAGGAGAATAATTAAAATATTAACTTTAATAATGTTAATGTCTTGGAAAGAAGTAGTTCAGAACTAATTCGAAGATCATGTTTGGTATTGTTAGTGATTCAGAGAATCAGGAATTTCATAAACTACACTAAGTGGGCAGATTGTTACTAACTGAAGACTGTGTTCAGGTGCATACTCTCTAAATAAGTGGACATATTCTGTGCATAACAATCAACCTCAAAGATTGGCTATCTTTTTTTCTATCATTGACTGCATTTATTCTGTTAAAAATTATAGGGCAGTTAGTAAGTTGAACAAAACCTTAAGTAAGTGAAGCCACAAACTTTTAACAGAATAACAGAGTTGGAAGGGACCTTGGAGGTCTTCTTGTCCAACTCCCTACTCAAGCAGGAGACTCTATGTTGCCTCCAGTGTTGGAACACCCACAACTTCTGAAAGCAAGTCATTCCACTGATTAATTGTTCTGTTAGGAAATTTCTCCTTAGTTCTCTTCTTGATTAATTTCTACCCATTGCTTCTTGTCCTGCCTTCAGGTGCTTTGGAGAATAGCTTGACTCTCTCTTTGTGGCAACCCCTTAGATATTGGAACACTTTTTTCTCTTTTCAAATTCCATTTTATTTTTCTGACATATCTTTTTCTCTGCTTCCTTTTATTTCTGATATTCCTTTTCACTAACACCTCTCTACAGGTTACTGTGGAAGAAATACAGTGTATGGCTGTTGCCAAAAACCTACATTTATTGTTTATGAAAAGCAAGGACTGAAATGACTGAGGGCTGCATGAAGCCCCAGGTCTGTATGATGACTAACTATAGCTCTCTCTAGACACATTTCAAGACTATTTTTGAGAATTATAAGGGCACTATGTAACATAATTTTCAATAAAATCACAATTGTAATTCTATCTCAACTGATTGTAGGATCAGAGAATTCCAGAATAAAAAGAGCCTCAGTTAAGCCATATTGTTGATAATCCCCGTGATGTGATTCAAAAATTATTTATCAGCCCAAGAGTGTATAGATATGGACTTCTTGTTTCAAAGATCATTAGAGGATATCTGTCAAAACAAATCCACCAGTTTGGTCAGAGATGCAATATTGAATGGTAACACAAAGAAGAAAATGTTAACCATTATTGAAAATGTATCATAATTATTTTCCTATACAACTGGTATAGAATTTGAATCTCTCTGGAATTATTAACCTTGATGGTTATTTATTATTACATGTAGCAGGCATTTTTATTATTACAGGCAGCATTATTAGGAAACAATCATGGAAGAAGACCATTGCTTTTGTGTCTATGTTTATAGGTTTCCTAAATGGCTGCTTCTCTGATGCAGAATGCTAGACAAAATGGGGTTTTTAATAGTCTGGGTTCTACTTAGATTTTTATCTTCTGCACATAACTAGTTTGTGTTTGGTTCATATTATCTGGATTAGCATATGAACATTGGATTTCAGGACCCTTCCCTGGAATGATGCAAATAGTCATATAAAATATAACCTTTCCACACTAGTATACTTATGGAATCATTTGAAAAAGTAATTAGGTGAGAGCACACACTTTGTTGGGTTAAGCCAACTGTGATGAATATTCCCCAATATGATATGTTATTTACAAAGTGAAATGATTCAACATAATAGTTATTTGTAGAACCTAATATAGATGTAAATACATTAACTGAATCTCAGAGGAATTGAATCATAAATGTTTCCATTTCTCACCGATAAAATATTCTTGGATTCCTTCTGAATTCATAGTGCCAAACAACTTTATTGAACAATGTAGCCTACTTAGATTATGACTGATTCTTCCATTATGGCTACAATAATTTCCACTCTTCTGTTTTATGAATAATCACAGACAGAAATAGGGATAAACAAGTGAGGATATTTGCTTTGCTTTCTGATTATGATACTGATGCAATAACAACTACTTTATGTTGGTTGTCCCCAACCACTAAATCTGATAATATCTTGACCCTGTTATTATATTGTTTCATTATTCCATTTTTTTCCATTGGGAAGTAGTATATCAATACCTTAATACATTTAAACAGTGTAAAAAATGAATACTTCATTTTACAGATTCTCCACCACAAATCCAAGTGAAATAATTACATTTCAGCAAATGATCAAAACTAAATGATAGAACTGTTATCATTTGAATTGTTATAGGAGAATATGTAAGAAATATCTGATGCAGCTGAAATGTATAGAACAGAGTGTTCTTTCTTTTTAATGAATATTATTACTTTTGACGACATTATGCTTGTTGAGGGAGGGGATGCGTTATTTCTTCACTCTTGATGAGTACAGTACATTGATTGCATAGACAAGTCCTTGCATTTTCTAGGCAACATTTTCAGAAGTGATTTTCCATTATGTTCTTCCTAAGGCTAAAAGAGTGTGACTTGTCCCAAGTTATTTGGTTGGCTTTTATGTCTAAGGCAGGACCAAAATTCAGGTTTTGCTACTCCTTCTCTACTCCTAGTATAAAGTCTTAACCATAAACCAAATGGTTGTGCTTGATCAGTTTAAGTGCTCTTAAATGCTACAATACTAGAAAATGTTGATGAATCTTCAACATATTCTACTTTGAAGAAAATACTCTTGATGGTGCCAGTATATGGTACTGAAAATAAATTAAAACTGGTTTTATGTCCTGATTATTAATATTTTGTTTATATGGAAACTACAGTTACCTGAAGAAAACATTTATGGGAAATATGTAAGAAAGGGAGATGAGTATATATTAAGCAATTGTTTTTCTAGTTGGCTAAATTCCCAGAATTTAACCTCATGAAATTTTTGATCTGAGATAATAGGAGGTGCTAATAATTTCTGAAAGGTTTCTGTGTTTTTCCCCCATAGTTCTCATATAAAAACAACACCCGAATACCACCTGGAGTAAGTGACTATTACTTACTTATAATTATTGGCTTGGGACCCTTAAACTGTATGATAAAGCTGTCAATTTTAGTTTGGGGTTCACACTTAGGGCCCTGTCAGATGCAAATATTCTTGTTATGATCACCATTCTTCACTGAAAAATACAGTACATCAAATGTGGATATATGCTTTTTAGCAGAAAATACAGTGAAGATAGTCTAGCTAAAAGGGATACATGAAGTTCAGTTTTGCTCCAAAGGTGATACTATGAAAATTCCCTCCCTTCGTGTTTAATAAACCTCTTCAAGTTAAACCTGAGTCTCATTCCACAGTGTTATCTCATAAACACTCAACCAACACAAAATGTGATGCAAATTTTATCTTCCATATATACATGCTTGGAATTTTCTCTTTTGTTTCCCTCATAATTTATTACATGTGTTTTCAATAGTTGGCTATCCAAATGCTTTAACTGGGAAAAATAAACTCTACATTTTAATGTAAGAAACAATTAGGAATGCCAAACAATTTTCTCATCAATCAGAATATTCAGAATTCTTTTTAAAAGCCTCCATCTAGTTAAACAGGCTTTTTTCATCTGGGACTCATTAGTGGTGGGATTGTTTTTCTCTCCTGTTTCTAACTAATGGATTGCTGAGAGTCCAAGCCAGGTGTTTCTTTCAGAACCGCTTCTTTCCAGCAACTCTATCTGAAAACTCTATCTCCAGGCACACCACACTAATGTAACCTTTTTCACTCATTCTATTTAATTAGTATACCTTGAAATTCCATACGGGCAAATGGAAGTCTTGATGAGAATCTCTACACTGAGTCTGCAATCTTGCAATCTTTTGAAACTGTTGGTCATTTTCTGTGAGAATTGGCCAGTGTTATAGTTGGAATGTTTCTATGGGGAACAGTTAACTAGTGAATAATGGTTTCCTTTTGTCTTGGCTGTGATCTTAAGCTAAACGAGAAATGTGCTTAGCCTGATGTCCTAAATCACACCAATCTAAGTGGAAAGTCTAAACTGAGTTACAATAACGCAGCTTTAACCTATCAAGATTTCTGCCTGACCTTCCAAAACAAGACAGTCTTAGTTTTAAGTACTTGCAGTCCATGACTCCAAATAAATCAAATTCACACATCACACCAAGCATGCATTTTGTGGGGTCATACATTTTTAACTAAACCAAATATATTCATCTTATCATATTCTATGAATCCAGCCCTGGAATACATAGCAAAGGGATTCACTCATTCTAAGATACATTTGCTTTTTCAAATGCTTAGTACTAGCAGATGCAATTGGAGAGAGGTAGTCCTGCAGATAAGTAGGACTTGAGTCATTATGGATAATGAGCAGCACTTAAATTCTACCCATAAACTGACTAGCAATCAGTTTAGTTTATGGAGCATGGGTTATAGATTATGGTAAGCCATAAATTAGTTTTGGTAGGTGTAAACTGTATTCAACATTTTTGGACAAAGCAAGTGCCTCAGTTGGCAAAATAATTATGTATTATTGCTACACATATGCAAGTAAGACTAGCATGTTTATGTTGTTTCTGGAATTCTATGGTGAAAACTTCGGGGTTTTTTTTTTAAACAATTGCAATATTAAATTATTCATGAGAATTTGAATATTTCAAAGTTACCTTTAGGATGTTTGCATTAGGGTAATTTTCATGATTTTTTTTAGAATTGATAAAAAAAATTAAATATGGACCTATCTATATTTGCAGTTATTTTGGTCTTGTATTGGTGAGTGATGACTCATTACCCTAGCTAATAATGTGTGGTCAGTAGGCATTTATAATCAATGCTAATTTCTTCATAATTCCATTGTTTATGGGTGATAATTGTTTTTAGATAAATAGGTGGTAGGCACAATTAATTTTTTCTGATCTCACAAGCAATGGTATTACAGGTGTTAAAAGTAAATGTTTCATTTTACATATCCTCTGATTTATCCTTTAGGCCTAAAGAATATGTTTAGACTTGCGGAACTAAATACAAAAAAAACAAAACAAAAACCCACCCCTCAGAAAAATCAATGTAAAGAAATAGCTGAATACATGAAGTAAATTACATTGCTTAAAATGGGAGAAATATTAGATTCATACCTATATCAGCAGAAGGAGAATTGCTAAGTACAGCAGTTATTCAACCTCTAAGATTTAGAAAACAAGACATTCTACAGTTTTTGCTAATTACCACCAGTCCTTTTGGAACACAGCTGGAGACTAGGAAGGATTTTAGTGCAAGATTTTTTTTATACAGCATTAAGATTACGTTATTGCTCTAATATTGCAGTTTCTTGCAAAAATATGACCAGCAACTGTTCTTCCGTCTTCATTACATACTTATATCATTTCTGAACTGTGTGACCTCCCAAATCTAACAAGTAGAAACAAAATCCAGTGCTAAAAGCTAGTGGAATTATATCACTATCTATATTGGAAAGCCTATAAAACCCTTTTTTCTATGATATTACATAGATATAAATGCATAAGTGAATTGGTAGGGAAGAGTGACTCATACTGTATGTACTTATAATTGCCTGAGGCACTGGATTTTAATTCATATGCACGTAGGACTATTATTGTGGGAACTACCCTGTCCATCCTTTCTAGTATGATCTGATATCTTTATAGGTGTTACATGGTTGCTCAAATATAATAAGTGTCAGAATCAGGTGGAAACACTTGCATGTGAACAGAACACACAGTACTTCAGCATATTGGCATATCTAAGAATTCAGTATATAGAAAAAATATCAGATTGGAGAAATAAAATATGTACAAACCAAAGTGGGCAAGTTATGCATCAGAGGTATACTTCCAATTACAGGTAGTCCTTGACTTACAACAGTTCATTGAGTATCCATTTGAAGTTACCATGGCACTGAAAAAAGTGGCTTATGACTGTTTTTCACACTTACGATTGTTGCAACATCACCATGGTCACGTGATCAACATGGTGCTTGGCAACTGGCTCATATATATGACGATTGAAGTGTCCCAGGGTCATGTGATCCCTTTTTGCGACCTTCTGACAAAGTCAGTTAGAAAACCAGATTCATTTAACAACTGTGTTACTAACTTAACAACTGCAGTGATTCATTTAACAATTGTGATGGAAAAGGTCATAAAACAGGGAAAAATTCACTTAACAAATATTTCACATAGCAACAGAAATTTTGGGTTCAATTGTGGTCGTAATTCAAGGACTACTTATATTATGATAATCTATTTTAAACACTTTGAACCACTCTTAATTCAGCACTCTGAGTCTGCTAGTGTGATGACATAGATATCAAATAGAATCCAATATTGGCAACTTCACTGTCCTCTAATAATAGCAAGAAAACATTTGTGGCATGATACTCTGATATACATCATTTTCTATCTTATAAAGTCTAACATAAATAGTTTGTTTAGTTTTTTTCTGGAATACCACCTTCTTTCTTCATTAATCTGTTCATGTCCTAGTAAATCCCTAGGTTTAGTCAGAAAAATAATTTATTCAGGTCAAAATATTAATGGGACCATCTGTTGGCTTATATGTATATTCAATGATTATTTTATGACATGGAACTACAGGATATAAAAATTTTGTGCAATATTCAGGCATCAGAAGAACCATGGAATAATTAAAATGTCCTTTCTGTACTAGTACTACTTTATTTTCAATATTTATAGACTAGACATTCTTTTAATTTTCTAGTAATAAATATGGCACATTCAAAAATATTAATAGAATAAAGCCAGTGATAATATTTTAATAAGTATAAATGGAAAAAAGATTTAGGTCAAGATATTACAGAAAATTATTAGAACTGGATCAAAGAGACAGATCTCATGTTTTTATTTCAACTAGAACTTCTATAAAATTATCTTTATGTAGTATTGTAAGATCTAAAAGATTAAAATGCATATTGCAGAAGGAATTATTTTGGAAGTACAAGTGTGTGTGTGTATGTGTGTGTGTGTGTGTGTGTGTCTATATCTATGCTTCTTCTTGCAAATTTTCTTGGCAAGATTTTTTGGAAGTGATTTGCCATTGCTTCCTTCATAAGGCTGTGATACAGTGACTGGCCCAAGCTGGCTTTGTGCCTAAGGAAGGACTTGAAATCTGGTTTCTAGCTTGATGCCTTAACCACTATATTAAGCTGATTCTCTTATATGTTGTGTTATATGTGTTATTTCCTAAATATTGATTTTGTCTTTTTGAGAAGAAAGGGCAGAAACCTGTAGTCACAAGTCTCTAAGCTACATGACCAGAACATTGTTTTATAGATGTTTGTTTTGTTTTCATCTTTATGTTTTAATTGCCCCCTCTCCTATGCACTTGGGGAGAGGGGGAAGACACCAGATGAGGTGCCTCTGGAAGATAGGTAGAGTTAGCAGGAATAGTTCAGTTGCT
This sequence comes from Protobothrops mucrosquamatus, assembly GCF_001527695.2. NCBI lineage: Eukaryota > Metazoa > Chordata > Lepidosauria > Squamata > Viperidae > Protobothrops > Protobothrops mucrosquamatus. Next base: position 554,855 of record NW_015386859.1, on the reverse strand, counting down.
AACTTAAAGCAGGAAGTGGAATCATGAGTGTAAACCTAGGGCTTCTAAGAGAGAAAATTTGAGGTGTTTATCCTTTCATCATCCTATGAGCTCAGGTGATGAATAAGAAAAATACTTGCAATCAATCTGTTTGGAAGCCAGACATTAATGTGCTACACAAGAGGAAAAATGAAAAGAAATAAAATTTTATCAAATTAGCTAATAATTAGAGAATAATCTATTCAATGACTACCTTATGGGGCAGAAAATTAACTGTGCTAAATCTGTTATTTTCTACGCATATGTGAAGATGGAAATCAAGCATGCTAGATGATTTTAAAATAACTATGAAATCTGTCAATATATTAAACCAAATTTAATATACATCTAGTCCTTGACTTACAACAGTTCATTTAGTGATCATTCGAAGGTACAACGGCACTGAAAAAAGTGACTTATGACTGTTTTTCAGACTTACGATAATTGCAGCATTCCCAGAGTCATGTGATCAAAATTCAAATGCTTGGCAACTGATTCATATTTATGACGGTAGCAGTGTCTCAGGTTCATGTGATCCCCTTTTGCGATCTTCTGACAAACAAAGTCAATGGAGAAGCCAGATTCACTTAACAACTGTATTACTAACTTAACAACTTCAGTGATTCACTTAACAAATGTGGCAAGAAAGGTAGTAAAATGGGGCAAAACTCACTTAACAACTGTCTTAGTTAGCAACAGAAATTTTGGCTCAATTGTGGTCGTAAATTGAGGACTGCCTGTAATTAGAACTAGTCTTAATTCAGATATTATGAATGGGTAGGTGGTTTTCATAAAATCTGGATTTAGATGCTGTGTCACCTGGTGGATATCTGCTCCCTGCTTTTAAGCACTGAGGTGATGATTAGACATAAGGAAGCTGACACAGAGCACATCCAGACAGCCAGTTTAAAATGCTTAACACCGCACAAAAAGATGCCAGCATCATTTCTCTGTCTAAGTCTCTACAGCTCCTCTGTAATAAGGACAGCAAAGGGCATTGTGGGGTTTCTTTTAAATCCAACAAAACACAACCAGAGAGAATTGGCTGCAGGGTTCTTTTACTTGATGATGCCAGGAGTAAAACAACCTCTTATAACATGAAGGATTAAAGACAAAAGACTCAGCTAGCAGACTTCTTTGTTTATCAAACTTGGTGTTTACACTCCAATTATGCCATCAGACTTGCACACCTATTTAGTCAGGTACACATCATGACCATGCTTAGTTTGCTTAGTTTACTTTCCTCAAAACCAGTTGAAACCAGTTCTAGTCTTGGATTGCTATTCTCTGAAAGTTGAAAAGTTCATATTCTCAGTTTCTTCATACAGCAAAGCTTACTATACAGTTACTAGAAATATAGGCATTGTATCACAAAATACAATTATAAAATCTTTCTTTGTGTGTGCATTATACTATTGCTGGGAGAAATATTAAAGTGCAACTATTGGGTTTTCCAGAAAATAGGATAACATCCATTACTCCATCTCTCTAACATGGGTTGAGGGAGGAAACAAAGTTTGACAAATTTTGACAACTATAATTTTAGCCATTTTTGCAGCTCTCTACAAAACTCCTGATCTACTACTTAGAATGGCCCTTATCTTGCTGCTCTCAGTAGAGCAGCATCAAGGCGGGTGCTAGAAAACATGGTAGCCCATGGCATCTTTAAAGTAACCCATCCATCAAATTCATGTAGGAATTTAGAGCACCCCATCAGTAGGTTGGTTTTGGGTTCTTTATTTCTACATGGCCTAATAGATCACTGTACAGAACTCCTGGCCTACAGTTTCTTCAAGAGATCTTGATTCAGGTACTTCTTTCCCTGATGTCACATTAGTGTAACTCCACAAATCAAGACAGTCATGAAGGGAAGCTGGCAGAAGTGACCGTACGGCAGGAGGTGTGTTCATTACAGCTCAAAGCACCAAAAGGAACCTGGCAGTTCCTCGGTCCTAACACACCATCACTATAGTTGCTACTTAAGTGATTCAGATTCCATATAAAGCAAGGATTGTGATGGAAAAAATGAAAAACACCATTGCTATACTGCATTATTAAACACTCAACATTCTCTGGCCAAAGTTACGCTCTGGGAATGAAGAGTGGGCTGCATCAAAGTGTTGGATGTGTCTGTAATGAGCTGTTAATAAGGCATATTTGAGTCAAAGTTAAGAAGAACTATGAATGCCTTCACAATAGTTTTGCTCCTGCTTAATCTGTGCTAGTGGTCTGCTATGCAGGTATCTTCATTTGCTAGGTCTTGCTAGATAAATGAGGAGTATTCATTATGTGTCATCAAGTCAATGTTGTCTCTTAATGACCATATAAATAGATTTTCTCCAGGTAGGAAGACAATAACCCCAAGGCCATTCAGTTCATTGGCTCAATTTTTCAATTCCTTGCCACAATGTTAAGAAGACACAAGGAGTAGAGCCTTAGTTCAGTCCCATGTGCAAAAGGTACCTAATTTGCTTTAAATAAAATGCTTTATATATGTAACATACAATTGTTTTCATCAGATTACTCCTTGGTGTCAGAATGTTATAAAGCCTTCCAAGACCAAACATCTTTTCAACCATCTAAACCATGGGTGTCCAACTTTTTGGCTAGCCTTGGCCACATTGAGTGAAGAGGAATTGTCTTGGACTGCATATACAATATATAATGTTGTTAATGTATATTAATCACTTAATAATGTTAAACATTTACAATCTTCTGGGGCTACATTAATATCTGTCCAGGGCTGCATGCGGTTTATTTTGTGTTTGCTAAACTCTTACTCCAGTAGTTGACTTAACAACAACAATATATACACTGACTAGACTGACAAAATAATCCAATATTTTGGTTTGGTTTATACTCCCATGACAGTTAAACTTTATTTGGCCTCTGTTGTGGCTGATAGGTTTGGGATATAATACAGCAACTCTAACCCCTCAGTAGTACTATTATAACTTTGAATACTTTGAAATATTCTTCATTTCTCAGGATAGACATAAAGAAGCTGTGATTCTGGCTTTGTTTTTGGTTCTCAACTCCTCCTTCCATCTTGACATTTTGTCTGAACTGCAAATGTTGTCCTACGTTTTTCCCAAATTGGGGATAACAGAAAGAAGTGGAAAAGCTGTGGATTTTATAGTCAAAACGTCCTTCAGTGTCATTGGTTTTTTACTAGCAGATTCAAAATTTCTCCTAGTAGCAGAAACAGCTGTGGAGGCTGGTGGGGTGATGGAAGAAGGATTTGGTCTCAAGTTTCACCCTGTAAAGATACAGAGCTGATTCCATCCTCAGCGGTGGAAATCTGAAGACCCCTAAGGTGGTTGAGATGGTGTCACCAGAGTTGCAGTATAAAGCATTAGAAAGGTAAAATAACACCCAGCAGCTATTGAAAAAACTGCTGGATAGCTTTTGCAGGATATTAACACCATTTTGGGATGAAATTTCTCCTGTAATTACAGATTCACTAACAATTAGCAACCATCTATTATAATCTATGCTCTTTAATCTCTCACTTGCATATGCATTAATTTATAAACTCTTGCTGATGGTTTAATGATATAGATATTTATCCATTATAGGTCTGTTTTCCCAAGGGAAAATTAAGTGCTGTGCCTTGAGAAAATCATATTTGTAATGCCCATGCCATCTCTGATCTTGGACAGAGGAAAAGGAAAGGAAGGAAGGAAGGAAAAATAAAAATAGCTACATCATTTTCTTGGAAAGTGGATTTTGACTTTTCCCACAGATGTACACCTCAGTGTCATTTTAGAAAGTACCACACAATGTGTGAACTCTCTTTACCAATGTAAAAAAAAGGTTTTTGCTGCTAATAGCTGGTGAAAGATGCCTTTCAGAGATAGAAGTACATGACATAAACATTTTCATTATCAGTTTCTCCTTTCAGTATTATTCACACTGAGTTCCTTAGAACTGTAATTGTTTTTGTTTACATTAAATATAAGGCATTTACATAAGTGTGTGAGAGGAAAAAGTTTATTTTAAAAAATGGATATGGTCGTTGTTTAAGAGCTCACTAGCTCAGAGTTCATGTATAATTACATGTATCATCCTTCTAAGACTAGCCTGCCCTACTCAGGCTGGCAGAAAGAGACTTCTACAGATCCTGTTAGTCAAAAAAAATGCCAATTGTTGGGATCCAGAAAAAAAAGCCTACTCTGCTGCAGCTCCCACCCTTTGGAACTCCTGCCCTTCAGGGTAAGATCTGTCCTATCCTATCCTTCCATAAGAGCATAAGACCTTCCTCTGCAAATTGGCCTGGGGAGCTAATGGGGGACTTCGATTCTCAAGATGGCTGCTAGATTGACAACAGACTCCACTTCTCTTCCCGCTCTCTGGTTCCCACTCACCCAACTCTTTTTACTAATCATATTGATGTATTTTCTTTGTTTTCTTTTTTCTTGTTTATTTTATTGTTCTACTCTTTTACTTTCACTTTGTTTATACTTCCTATTTCTTCATTTTATATGGTTGTGAGCCACCTAGAGTAGCTCCATGGTGAAATAAGAAGCAAATAAATTTAATAATAATAGTAATGTGTGTGTGTGTGTTAGGAAAAGCTGCAGAGACAATATTAACTCAATTTATTTTAAAATTAATAAATTGCATTATTTGTGGATTTCCAATGATTATGAATGTGCAAACTCCATAAGAATGGGTGGATGTCAACTCCTTACAAGTGACATCATAATTCACTTTGAAATGTTGTACTCTTTTCTTTCTCAATCAGTTCCTTTGTTTTGCTGGCTCTACAGTACCTGTCTCCTGCCATCATAAGTCAGCCTGTTTTGCCTTCACATCTTTGTCCAAAATAGCCACTCTCTCCTTCCCTTTTCTGAATATGCTTTCAACAGTTGTCTCAATAACACAAGACAAAGTAGGAGAAGTGGTTCCCAAATGGCCACCCAGTTAGCTATTGAAATTTGGTGCAGTTGAAATTTGAATCTGTGGTTTCACACATCCAGCCCAATAACATTGTCCTTTGGCCCATGCTGACTCACTTACATCATATTCACCTACATTTTGTGTCTAGAATAGGACCAGACAGTTCTACCAATTGGCCACCCACATTTTGTAGGAATCCTGTGAAAGCAGACAAAATACACATAAAATACTTATACTGTACTCTGAACATCCTAAATTCAGTAGAAGACTCATGCAATAATCAGAACGGTGTGCATGATAAAGTTCACTGGATACAATTTTTCTTAGGCCAGTTTAATTTTAATATTCGGAATTTTTTTTTCCCTTACAGGCTGCATCAAACTCACTGTACTTCTTATAAATTAAGAACACTTATACATTGTTCTCATTTTCCCTTATGTTTTACAACTGGTTCCCAAAAAATCTTACCAAGAAAACTAGAAACATAAAAATATCTCACCACAAATGTATACCCTCTGTTTCTACTTTATTTGTCAAAATATTTAACACATTACAGGAAGTACAAGATAGGTAGGCAGCAAACAGGTCCAACTCTTTCAAACAATAGAGGGGAAACCTACTAATTAAATATTACTCAGTGGTGGTAAGAAGGAGGAAGAAAGCCTGCTCCCCAGTCTTCAGTGTGCAAAAAGATATGTATGTAATCCTTTTCTTGAGAAAAAAAACACTTGTGGTTTCTTAGCCTTTTTCTCTTGCTCTTTCAAATATGCAAGAATGATTGATTCAAGATACAACAGGAAAGTTCTTTTCTCACTGTGGGTAGTGTTACTGCTGCAACATGTGTGCCTTGTTTTAAGCAATCTCCATGAAAGCAGAAAACAAAAGATTCATTTGAGCCACAATTATTTCACATGGATTATGGAATTTACTGTATCTTACTTATAGAAAGAGGCTACCATCACAGATGTAAACTACTCAGATGGACAGAACTGATTGATTTCTCCACAGATAAATAAATTTCACACACAACTGGAGGAGAAGAGGATTCATATTTGAATAATCTGAAGGCGTGCAGATTCAGCCTTCCTATCACTGCAAACAGACCTTTGAACTGCTTAATAAAAATTGCATTATGCAAGAAAAATGTAAGACAAGATTTGAGATAAAATTTTAGTGGTTGTCTGAGGCTAATCAGTAAATGCCATACAACAATGTTATATGCAGCAGCTACTCCAGTGACACTACACTAAACTCTAGAAAATTCTGTATTTCAATTGTGTATTTCAAGTTAAATATTTGGGAATATACTTAACAGCAAGATGTGCAACGATAAAAGAAGATAATTATATAAAATTACTAAATCAAACAAAATTAAATTTGGAAAAATGGAAAAATTTACAACTATCAGTGTTAGGAAGAATAGCTACTGTGAAAATGAATATTTTACTAAAATTCCTTTTTTATTTCAAACAGAACCTATACAAATAGAGAAAAAGTTTTTTGATGATTTGAATACACTGATTTCGAAATTTATTTGGCAAGGAAGGAAAGCCAGAATTAAACTGAAAATGCTACAAGAAGCTAAAGAAAATGGAGAATTTTAGATAAAACTTAAAAACAGGATTTGGAGGCATATAAGTCAAAACTTGTTGATAAATGTCTTAAAGGATTAAAGTTATAACCAGCAATGTATTAATTTGAATTAGACATAATAACGAAGGGAAACAGAGAGGAAATTTTTGATGATGTAAACTGACATATGTATGGAAAAACTTGTTATTGGACTATGTATTACCCAACCACCATGTTGCTTCCTTAATACCTGAAGTTTTGTAAAAATGTAAAATTAATAAAACTTGTTATTAAAAAAAAGAAAGAAAATGGAGAATTTGGACTACCAGATTGGGTCTTATACTACCAAGCATGTGCTCTAACATGGTTAAAAGAATGGATAACCCTTAGAATCAAAAGGTTGTTATATTTAGAAGGACATGACTTGCAACTTGGATGGCACGCATTTTTATGGTATGAAAAGAATAAAAGCCATAGATGTTTCCAAAACCATTACATAAGAAATGCATTATTATTTGTATGAGAAAAGATAAAATCAAAAATCTATGCAAAAATCCCAGGATGGCTATCAACAATGAAAGCATTTGTTCACCCAAACGTAGTTACATTTGAGAAAATTCTAACATATAAGGATATTCTGAATACAGATAGGAAATTAAAATCTAAACAAGAATTAGAAGATCAGGATATTGACTTGCATGGTGGCCTTGACTGTAAATGCAATCAAGGTATGATAAAGATGTTAAAATATACGGTTTTTATAAAGACCAGACAAGGTTTGATCAGGTGTTGTTGACTTCTGATGAAAAACTTTGTAAAATTGTATAACTTTTTATTGTATAACTTTTTATTGTATAACTTTTTATTGAATTTGAAAATGAAAGATGAACAAGTGAAAGAAACAATGATAATATGGGCAATTTTTTTTGGATATAATATAGAATTAGAGAAATGGCAAAATCTTTGGGAAAGAAACTATAAATTGACAATGGCAACTTTGTATAAAGAAAATTTATATAAAATGTTTTATAGATGGCATCTTACACCTGTCAGATTAGCAAAAATGTTTAAAAATATGTCTAGTAAATGCTGGAAATGTAATCAAAATCCCGGTACATATTATCACCTGTGGTGGAATGTGTTAAAGCAAAAAAAATTTGGACAAAAATACATACTTGGTTAGAAATACTTGGTCATTACTAAAAGCCAACATGGGTTTGTCAAAAACAGATCATGCCAGACAAATCTTATTGCATTCTTTGACCAAGTGACAAAATTAGTGGATCAGAGAAATGCTGTGGATATAATTTACTTGGACTTCAATAAGGCATTTGATAAAGTAGATCACAACCTACTACTCGATAAGATAGAAAAATGTGGGTTAGACAGCATCACCACCAGATGGATTCGTAGCTGGCTGACCGGCCGTACTCAGCATGTGGTCTTCAATGAAACCGCATCTACATGGAGGGAAGTGTGTAGTGGAGTGCCCCAGGGCTCTGTTCTGGGCCCAGTGCTCTTCAACATCTTCATCAATGATTTGGATGAGGGGATAGATGGGGAACTCATCAGATTTGCAGACGACACCAAGCTGGCAGGAATAGCTAACACTCCAGAAGACAGGCTTAATATACAGGAGAATCTGGACAGACTTGAACACTGGGCGCTATTTAACAAAATGAAATTCAATGATGAAAAAAGTAAGGTTCTACATTTAGGCAAGAAAAACCAAATGTACAGGTATAGTATAGGGGGTACCTTATTCAACAGTAGTAACTGTGAGAGGGATCTCGGAGTCCTAGTGGACAATCACTTAAATATGAGCCAGAAGTGCTCCAGCTGCCAAAAAAGCCAGCACAGTGCTGGGCTGCATTAACAGAGGGATAGAATCAAGATCACATGAAGTATTAATACCACTTTACAATGCCTTGGTAAGGCCACACTTGGAATACTGCATCCTGTTTTGGTCACCACGATGTAAAAAAGATGTTGAGACTCTAGAAAGAGTACAGAGGAGAGCAACAAAGATGATTAGGGGACTGGAGGCTAAAATATATAAGGAACGGTTGCTGGAATTGGGTATGTCTAGTTTAACGAAGAGAAGGATGAGGGGAGACATGATAGCAGTGTTCCAATATCTCAGGGGCTGCCACAAAGAAGAGGGAGTCAAGCTATTTTGCAAAGCACCTGAAGGCAGGACAAGAAGCAACGGATGGAAACTAATCAAGGAGAGAAGCAACCTAGAACTAAGGAGAAACTTCCTGACAGTTAGAACAATTAACCAGTGGAACAACCTGCCTCCAGAAACGGTGAATGCTCCAACACTGGAAGTTTTTAAGAAGAGACTGGACAGACATTTATCCGAAATGGTATAGGATTTCCTGCCTGAGCAGGGGGTTGGACTCGATGACCTCCAAGGTCCCTTCTAACTTTATATTATTATTATTGTTGTTGTTGTTGTTGTGTTGTTGTTGTTGTTGTTGTTATTATTATTATTATTATTATTATTATTATTATTATTATTATTATTATTACTACTATTAGATGTTAGGGAAACACATAGATTTTAAACCTGAACTTTTTTTATTAGGTATAATTCCAGAAAAAATTTGCACTGTATTTGTACAGCACTGGCAAAATGAAAAAACACCATTGGATGAAGAGATAATCAAGAAAATACTGGACTGTGCTGAAATGGATAGACTTACATTGAGAATCAAAGAAAAAGAAGACACAATATTTTCAAACATGGAACTTATTTTATCAACGGCTGCAAAAATGAGATAGAGAGTAAGAACTTAACTTCCATTACTAAGCAAAAAATTAACCCAGACAACATGTTGTTCATTAAGCACTAATGAATTGTAATAATAGAATATTAATAAAATACTGTTTTTTTTAAAAAAAAAGAAAATTCTGTATTTTAATTGTGCTCCACTGGTGGCTTATTTTGTATGCTATTTAACCAAATACTTCCAGAACAAACAGTGGCTTATTTTCAAGATATAACAAGCCAACTCCCTCGTTTAAATGATCCATAAGCCAGAGTTCCTGGTTTGATACTTACACTAAGCAAACCACAGATGGATTTATATACATCTGTTGATGAAATGGACTGGTAGCAGTAACCCAGTTTGTGTACTAATAACCCTGTTTGTGTCCAGCTAAGCCATAGTTCTAGTGAATTTTGATCTGTCATATCATTCAAATACAGTCACTGGGAGATTTTGAATAGATTTATTTATTTATATATTTGTATCTTGTCTTTATTATTTTTACAAATAACTTAGGGTGGAGAATGTAGTCAATCCTCCTTGTCTCCTATTTTTCCCACAACAACAATCCTGTGAGGTGAGTTGGGCTGAGAAATAGTGACTGACCAATATATATATCTTGGTCAACCAAGATAGGATAAATGCTGCTAGACTCCTGGAGAAAAGGCAGGATATAAATGTAATAAATAAATGAATAAATATGTTTAGTTTGGATTGTCCTTTAATGTTAAATGTCCACCATCATTCTTCATTGTCTACTTTCTGTTTTCCTTTGAAAGAAATTAAAGAGATTTTGAGAAGAAAAAACAGAGTAATATAGCCATGTGGCTGGATCCATATAAGTATAATAGGGTTAGAACTAGGAAACTTCACTTCTATGTTTAACTGCCCTTGTGGTGAGTTAGAGCTACTTAGAACATCCTTCAGACTACTAAACCTGGGGACCTATTTGGCCTGCTACTGGGGCATGGACTTCAACTGAGCAACATTATTTATTTATTTATTAAATTTATATGCTGCCCATCTCACTCTGAAAAGTATTTTGGTTGTCTTTGTGTCCTCTCTGTGGGATTTGTGGATGTGTCCCTCAGTTCACACATACTGACACTAATAGTTGGTTCTTAGCTCTTGGCATTTGGATTTTTTAAAGTAGTTATCAAAGGGTCAACCCTGATAATCAAACATTTTTAATAACAAATTGCGGCATGGGAGCAAATAGATTTCCTAAAGTAGTGTTTACCTTCTTTTGCAAAACAGAAGAATCATATATTTTGTACAAGCAATACATACTTGTTTAATTCAACTTGCTCAGAATGGCATTCTTGCAGAAGTCTGATCTTCTTATGGCATCAAATCTTTTGTAAACAGTGCTACCCAAATACGCCCTATTTTACTTTGCCTTAGACATCAACATAAATACTATTAATAGGGTATTAATGTATAAGCCTGTGGAATGTAAGGACAATGATCACACAGGCTGAATGCACATAAAAAAAATCTTGCTCAGGGATATTAAGGACAGATGCTCCAGCTCTTCATTTTTAATCTTTGAGTTTATCTGTATTCAAGCTGAATCACTTAGCCAGGACATCACTTCAGATTTTTAAAAATATATAATCTCACAGCTGTTCCCTTTATTCTGCCAACTACTATAAAATACAGCACCCACAGACTTTATTTAGGTTTGTTTAGCTCAAATAAGTAATAGCAGGGGGAGAGTCTACTACTTTATCTGACGCTTCTTTTATTTTTTAGCTTTTATGGCTGTTTGGCATGGAAGTTATAAAAATATGTGATACATTTTATTTTTTAGCTTGAGCTCCAATTTCTTTGGAAAAATCTGGCAACAAATACTGAGGTTTAGTAGTAAATATTAGTAGGATGCTTACACATTCTTCTCCCCCACACACAAAAGGCTTATGGAAGCAAATTATTTATTTATGCTGCAGGATCCAATCTGAGTCAGTCACAGGGGACCAGAGGCTTTGTTTTCCAAGTTTTTGGACTTACGCTGGAGCCCATCTTCAGGGATCTTCTGTCTAGCAGAGAGTGTGCTGTTCTCTGTGTGGTATTTATAGTGCCTGTTATAAGTGGCTTTTTAGATGTTGATTGGGGTGTGTTGATGACTGGCTTTTAAGTAATTCGCTGTCATTTGCTTGTGCTGTCCAGCCATCACCTTCTAAGTACTTGATAGGCTGGTGGTAAATCAGTACTCCTGTTGTTGATATTTATTTATGCATTTATTAAAAACCTTTATATAGCTATCAAACTCTGGGCAGCTGCCTATTAAAGTAGCTAGTTTCACAGTTGACAAAATTAAGATGAAGCTTGAAACATATCTTTCTGACTTCACATTAATTTTTACAATGCAGTGTCAGCCTAAATGCATTTATTTATTAAATACACATCTTCTGCTACGATATGAACAACATCAGAATGTTTGACGAAAGCATGGATTAATGAAGTGAAAATATCTATATACACATAGAGGCACAATTAGCACACCAGTCTAAGCTACTAAAAGGTGTTGTGCTACAGAAGACACTTGTGCCTTTAGTGACATTGGTGAACCCAGAAGAAGTCCTAAGTTACAAACTCTCAAGAGCCTCTTTTAGATCCAATTGAATATCACTTGACAGTCACTAAATGTATCCCTGTCTTATCCAGGCTGAATTAAATGTTTTGGCTACTATAGAATCTATTATTGACTACTGATTCAGGATTTCCACCATCTCATCAGGAGCTGAGGAAAAGGAGAAATCAAGCTTTGTGTCAACAGATGATATTACTGAATGACTCCATGTAGATGTTATCCACCAGGGGAGCTAAAGTCCTTTAGTGTAACTACTATAATTACTGTGTAAACTACATTTGGCAAAAATCTCTACATTCTGGAGATGGCCATCACTACCTTCTACAAAACTATTCCAACCATACTTAATTCAGATAACCTATCCAGAAAATACCAGTTCAAAAGTATCAAAGCCACTGAAAAGTCAATTGCACACACACACACACACACACACACACACACACACACACACACACACACTAATATTTGTCTTTTGGCAATAATTAACTACCAGATACCCAAGATAGTTCCAGTTTCAAAACCGATGTTGACTGAAATGGTTCTAAAAGAATCATTTCAGTTGCAAAAATGGAAAGTCATACAAAAAATAAATCTGACCAGGCAATGCTCTTCATACCTACACATCATTGAACTACTGGTAGGGTAGTAGTTAAAATGTTAGACTTCAGCTAGGAAGGTTCATGTTCTAATCTGCCTTGGGACAGTTATTACTGTGGGTATAATATTAAAGAGAAATTCCCACATAAGACATCTCGAATTACTATGAAAATTAACAACCATATCAATATTAGCAAATTCAACTTTTCTGTGTAGATTTCATCTCAGTATTTGGGCAACTAATCACAGTTCAGTATCAAGGATTTCATGTGATCTTGAGGACAACCTTATTGGAAAAGCTCTGCAGAGTGAAACTAGAGAAAGAAGTTGTGAAGGAGAAAAAATATGTTTCTCTTCCATCAGCAACATAGAGGAGATTTGATAATAAACTCTAATCCAATCAGATCTATGAGAAATTTTCCTCTCTCTGGATTTTTAGAGAGGTCAAAATTTGCTTCATCGCCCTCATCAGGGGTAAGTAAGGAAACGAACAAGAGATGGTACATAGTGGGAGACGATGCCAAGGACTGACCATAATGATAACTTTTACAAGAGCACCCAGTACAATGGCTGGAAAATCTCCCAGAGCTCTTTGGAATTCATTGGCATCCATTAACTTCTTAGCATGGATTTCTTCTAATGGATCTTGTATCGTTTGAGACATAAAATGACAGCTGCAGGTCTAAATCTCAGCAGGAAGTGATTTGACCGTGACAAGTAGATAGATGTAAAACCCCCAACTTCAGCCCATTATCCTTCAGTTTAGTAGAGGAAGACATACAGTTTCAGAGTGTGTCCTGCCATGTGTGCTAGGTCAGTAACTACCTGGAAAGTAACATGGTTTTCATGACTGTCATGGACAAGACTTGTCTATAACCTATTTGTCTGCACCAACCCCTTAGATACTAATATCCCTGACAGACTGTTTTCAAAAATGGACAGTGTAGGTTTAAGATTGAAGTTTCTTATAAAAATTAATTTGAGCATCACAAAAATAGAGTTATGATTTGTTCAACCTGGCCTATGATATTATTCTTCACCAGCAGCAGTATCTTAGAACCTCAGAGAAAGTTTCCCATTTTTTTCCTGATAGAACATAGAACAACAGGTTTGGAAGAGACCTTGGAGGTCTTCTAGTCTAACCCCTTGCTCAAGTAGGAGACCCTATATCATTCTGGACAAATGCCTGTCCAAACTCTTCTTGATTTATCTTCTTCTTTATTTATGATTCTCTCAGAGTTGCTCAGTGGTGAGATGGGCAGCATAAACATTTAATAAATAAAATAAAATAAAAATAAACTTGTGCTACTAGAGACACAACAATGACAAGCCTAGGCAGAATATTAATAATGGAGATATTTCACACTAACAACAAAGGTGAGTACTGTTAAGACTATGGTTTTACAGCTGCAACATCTGGCTTAGAAAGGTGGACCTCAGAAAGGTCTAATTTAAAGAAAAAATGGTTGCCTTTGAACTGTGGTGCTGTAGAAATTTTGGATTACTTACTTTTTTGTTTTTTGTTTTTGGGAGATTGAAGCTGATTTCTTTGCTTGCAAAGTACTCTTTTGGGGAGCTATGATCAATGTGTAAATGTGTATGAATCATATGCATAGCATTAGCTCATACATTTCTTTATGGAATGTTGAATGATTTATATTACCATTGAGCTAAAATCTGTCTTTCAACTTCCTGATAGTTTTCTATTCCATTGAAAGGAGGTTTCTGTTTTTCAGCTTTCTTATCAAGGTATCTTTTCTTTGAATTCCTTTTGGTGCATATTTCAACTTACTTTGTTTCAAAAGTAAGCTTATGTAGGTTATGTCACTGCTATAATTTTATTTTTACTCCACAACATCCCTGAATTCCTGCAATTTGTATCTTAAACATCCACAATAGGTTTTCCCTTCAGTTTGAAATAAAGTGTGGAACACCATGGGAGACTGCTTTTGATCTGACTGTACTGTATAGTGGAAGTCAGGACATTCCCTCCTACCACCTGGCCATCATAAGAAATTTCACTAAAGGCCTATTCGTGCTTTTTTATAACAGAAAAAAACTGAATTCAAGAGCCAGTTTGGTGTAGTGATTAAGACATTAGGCTAGAAAATGAGAGACCATTAATTCTAGTCTATCTTTGGGAACAAAGCTAGCTAGGTGAACTTGGGCCAGCCACTTTCTCCCTGGCCTATGAAGGAGATAATGGCAAGCCATTTCTGAAAAACATTGCCAAAAAAACTTATCCAGGCAGCCTCTGAGAAAGGCACACAATGAAATAAAACTGAAGTGAATCTGACTTCTCCATTGACTTTACTTGTCAGAAGGTCGCAAAGTATGATCATATGACCTAAGGACCCTGCAACTCATAAATATGAGCCAATTGCCAAGCGTCTGAATTTCGATTACATGACCATGGGCATGCTACGATGGTTGTAAGAGTGAAAAATAGTCATAAATAACTTTTTCGGTGCCATTGTAACTTCAGTCACTAAATGAACTGTTGTAAGTGGAGAACTACCTGCATAATATATACTAGTTTAATGATATGTGGGAGTGACCTGGGGAGACTGGAGACCCATGCTGCCTAGGGAACAATCAGATAAGAGGAAGCATAGTCCAGAGGTCCATAGCGGAAGAGCAAGAAGCTTAGGAGGCACCAGCCCTAAATTGTTGGGTTGTAAAGGTGATGGTGGAATAATTGTACTTTCAGACTTTTAAGGTAGCTTTACAATAAAATATAATTAGCTTACCTGGCTGCATTTCTGTCTGGTGTACCTGGCAAAGGCTGACAACTTGCCACCCACTTTTCTAGCAGCACTACAGGACAAAACCATTTGATAAAATAGTCAGGCTCTACCATTTGGTTTTAAGTAATAGGTTTTGTGTTTAAGTTGTTTAACGTTACATGGGATGAGGAGAGAAACCTAAATATAAAACAAATTTGTAAAAAAATTGTGTATGAAGTGTGTTAATGAAAAATGTTAATGGTTGAAAACCTATAAGACTGCTGTTAAAATGCAGGTGCAGAATGGACATTTTATTCTCTCCAGAGAGCAAACTTGTATATACTGTGAAATATCAGTTATGGTTTATAGTTGCCTTTGCTGGCTAAATATGCTTTTCATGGGAAATGTTCATTCTGCAATAATGAAGCAATAATATTGAGCTTAAATGTACATTGAATTATGTGGACATTTCTTAAGGAGCAGATTGATTTTACAAGTAAAGTAAAGGGCATTGTTTGGCTGTTCTTATGAGATCATCTACATGACTTTCAGACAGGGCACGTGGCCAAGCCCCATTCATACATCAGTTCATTAATTCACACAGCTGTCTTTATAATCTACCACCCCTCTCCCAATTATTTTGCAGCTACACAGAAGGATTTCAAAACTGTATTACAAACTACTCAAACTTTACAAACTGTGAAATAACGTATCTTAGTTTGCAAGCAGCAAATGCAACCTATGGAAGGACATTTTTGTAGACCATTTTGGGACAGATTTCTATGGTAATTTCCTTATAATTTTCAGACCTTATAAATAGTATAACTAGGCTCAAGATATTAAGCAATGTCTGTTTATTATATAGTAGGGTGAGGGAGAGTTGTAAGTCAGGGATGATACATACCAAAAAGAAGGCAATCTAAGACTGATGATAGCTCTGGAAAGCTCAAAATCTTAAGGCCAGAAGTCTAATTGCTTTATGAATTGGAGTTCATAAATTGCTAGTTATTCATCTTTGATTTATACCAACCAAAGCTTTATTTGATTTAAACAGAAAAGGGCCCAGTCCTTGACTGTCTCAATCCCAGGGTTAAAATCTTGAACAGGAAAAATAAATATATAGAAATATAGGAAGATAAAAATATTCATTCTGTTGCTGCAAAATTTAATTCTTTTTATGGCCTTTATTTTGCAGATTATAACAAAAGTCTATCAAGAGCTTTAAATCTAAAATACAGTGAATGTATAAGCAGCAATCAGATACTGCATGTGTATGTAGTACCCATACAGTTAGAAGTGATGAGCAGTCCTTCTGGTCTGTAAAATCAATTCTTCAGGGGTACACTAAGACCACAGTGGGAAAACTTTCACATGTAGAAAGTTAAGAATAAAAATGTTTAAGGTGTAAAAGATAAGCCAAGAGCCAACAGTTCTCAGGACAGAGATGTCAGTTCTGTCAACAACAAATTGCTCTGCTTCAAGACCATGAAGCACACAGCACTGAATCCTGCAAAGGTTAAAAAGAAGTAGCATGTTTGAACTGCCATGGATACAAGTGGAACTGAATCTTGATGCTGACAGAGGGCAATCAACAATATGGCTTCAATCTAGCTTGTAGGAAAGATTCATATCTAGCAGTGCTATGTTAAGCTGAAAGATGTCTGCTGAGTTTGAGCATAGTAGCTTACTTAAGCGTTTTAATACTTTATAATGTATATTGTATTATCCATATACTATGTGTGTGTGTGTGTGTGTGTATGTATGTGTATATATTTGCTGATGCTTTATTTTTATTTTTATATCAGTGATTGCATGACCGTGGTAGATACCACATGCTAAATAAATAAAATAAAATCTTTCTGCTCTATGAAGACTTTAATTACCAAACTGCAGCTCTGGAAAGACAAACTGGAATAATCTAAAATCTCTACAGCTGACACAATGTGCAGCACAGATATTCAGACAAGTATTGTCCCTTGTGGTAATGAGAGCAAGAGTGGAATAATAGTTAAGTGCTGGCACTAGGAAGACTGAGTTTCAAGTCTATTCTCATGCATAAAAATGTTATTGAGTGACTTTGGCTACATTTTACTGTCATCCCAACATCACACACAGAGTTGTAGAGCTTTGCTGTAGAAATGGAATGAAGAACTAGGTGCACTGCCTTGAGTTTATAGACACACTCACACACACACACATGCCAACATATGTGACAACACACGTACATCTATCTATCTATCTATCTATCTATCTATCTATCTATCTATCTATCTATCTATCTATCTATCTATCTATCTATCTATCTATCTATCTATCATCTATCATCTATCTGTCTAGCCACCTATCTATCTATCTAGCTATTATCTATTTATCTTGGTGTTTCTCAACCTCAGCAACTTAAGATGTGTGGACTTCAACTTTCAGAATTCTGGGAGTTGATCTCTATATATCTTAAAGTTGCTGAGGTTGAGAAACACAGATTTAGCTAAAGTGCTGTTTTGGGGGCAGGTTTAGACTTTCTAGGAGTTCTAGTCCAAGATCAGAGAGTTGAACAACATCTACCAATCCACTCTGCATCAATATGATAAATTATGGCACAAAATGTTCAATAGGGATATCCGTGTAATAGATAGTTTTTTATAAATCATTAAAATATATGTGGATTAATCCATTAACCTACATTAAATACTCACCACATTTTAGTTCAGATATATGTCTACTTTTACAAATGCTTTAAAAGCTAATCTTAAAGCTAGCAAGTGTTGACATTAATGTAGGAGAAGTGTGCCAGGGTAATGGTCTGAGAGAATAAAAAAGCACTAAATGCTAGTAGAGACTATAGTTCAACATTTGATGAAATGATTGAAATACAGTGCGAAGCTAATGTATGCCTAAAATATCCAGCTGTTCCATCAGCTTTAGGACTGAAACAGTGCTGCATATAACAATGGCAACTGAGCTCCTGATAGGCTAATGAAGTCAGAGAATTGCTTCCCCCTCCCCCCCTTTAAGATAACTGAAGCAATTCACTTCAGTGGCTGATGGGAGCTTCCAATCCATACTATTCCCCTTTAATAGAAGATGCAA
Organism: Protobothrops mucrosquamatus; assembly: GCF_001527695.2. Lineage (NCBI taxonomy): Eukaryota > Metazoa > Chordata > Lepidosauria > Squamata > Viperidae > Protobothrops > Protobothrops mucrosquamatus. The sequence goes on along the minus strand of NW_015386859.1, from coordinate 536,586 downwards.
CTATATTTACATTAACTCTGTGTGTACTGCTTCTGGTTTCAAATACTGACTCATGCACAGTTGCAGTGGTGGTTCAGAGTTTTCTCAAGGTCAAGGACATAACCCAGTCAAAATATGCAAAACAAAATAGATTCTCTGACAGAATCTTTTCTGAATGGTTTGCTTTTAACAAAAGCATGCAGAAGAATAGTCCAAAGTCAATCCACTGTTTTGAGAGCCAGGTTACAGGTGTCAGCCAGTCCAGAGGTCAGAATTTCATGGGTAGAATTTACACAAATGTTATGCAAACCCCAGAGATCATATAGTTGTTTCCAGCAAAGAAACATGGGTCTGAGCTGCCTTTTAAATCAGCCTGCAACCAACTGCCATTAAGAATTTTATTTTTTTGTTTGGCAAGGAGCCTCATAGAACATCTCTGTTCTGTTATCCATTCTATTCACCAGGTGCAGGGCTGGGCAGCTTTACATCATCCTCATCTGATCCAGCTGTTCAAGTGCCTGTTTTTTATTAGCCTTGTAATCCTGGCTTTCTCTCTCCTGGAGTTGACATTGCACTGGTACAGCTGAACCAGTTTTTTCAGATTCAGATTGAGAGTCTGAGGCCTGGACTCAACTCTGGACCTGGCCTTGGGCCTTGGCCTGTGTAATGACACTGTACCCCCATAAACTAAAGGGCTATCCTCAAGTGAGATGAAGATGTTATCCCATTAACAATATTGAAACAAAATTACTAGTCTAGGGACATGTAATTGGGCACAATTATTTTGCTTTGACGTAACAAACTCTTTGGGTTGGTCCTGCTTGGTGACTTTTGTTATAGGAAAAAAATGATTGACTGCAATCAGACAAAGGATATTTTTAAATGGCTACTGCCATATCTAGTCTTGCACTTTCCATGATGCTCTTTTACTATTATGTGGTAAATGAACACAGATTGTTACTCCTTATATTTTCATCTTTCTGCTTGATCTTTTAAGGAATATTTTAGGGTATTTTGCATATTAATGGTATTGTGATTATATATGTGTAAATTTATTTATTATTAGCTTCTTTTAACTTTTAGAAAGGAAGAACTAAACTGTTTTAAATAAATAAGAAAACAAATAAAAACATCTTTATCATAGTTTCCTGATCATTTAAAAAGAAACTAGTCAGAAGCCACAGCAGTGAAAATAAGGAAATGTTAACTAAAGTGTCTGTCAAGAAGCCAGTTTTGGAACAATGTGGATGACCCATTGGACAGATATCTGGTATGACGGGAAAGAAAATAACAAATAATTCATTCATGTATTTCTTGAGTCTATTTAATACAAGGTCAGCTGGTGCTCAGGTTGATGTAGCATGAAGGAAAATGTGGTTTCTGTCCTCAGTTTATTGCATATGATATCACCCATACATTGGATGATGTTATTGCATTTGTTCTGTACTTAATAGCTTAGGAAAGCATCTCAGTGAAGCATTTATATAACATATTTAGCTTGGATGTTTAGAGCTATGATATGCTTGTCTTTCTTATTTTTCACATCGACAATGGGCAATATCCATTTACCATTGAAACTGTTTCTGTCATGTGCACATGCTAGCTTGCATCTAAATTACCTTAAAAAATCTTGCATTAAATGATAACAATAATGTTAAAGTATCAAAATACATAAACACTTGGTTCAAATAGCATAACGATCAAGATCTATCCAGCTCCAAAAATCAAGAAAGACATGTTGTGATTCTTCCAAGCACCTTTATTGTTCCTCACTTATAGACAGAACCTTGCCAAACTAAATGATGCTAACACCTCTATAAAGCATATACTCTGTGAATTATTAGGAAGGAGCCATCTTCACCCATTTTTCTCACACAAACTATTTTAACCAAGTTGTCTCTTGCTCCTCTGGCATGCATTCCCTTCTCCTGGGAATCTTAAACTGCACTCCATCACAAAATTGTTGTTTAACATGGAGACATTTGAAGCATATATAATGTATATATCAAGTATAGTTTGGAATAAAAATATTCATATTTATTCTTGTTAGTCCATTCTGAAAATGCTACTTATAAGCACAATTTACGTTTATCATTCATTTTGCTTCAAGCAGTTGACAGTGACTAGGAAAGAAATGTTTTTTTAGTTTCAGAAAAAACAGCAAATTTCAAAAATAGTTTGTCAAATGATACCAGGAGAATCTAGCAATATGTTTGTCACTACATTGCAAATTGTTTCAAAAGTAGTGGGCAAATTGTGATTTTTGGGATCTCCTCCTTCATTCTCACTTCACCACCACACAGATACCCCCCAAATCTCTAAAGCATTCTGCAGTCTTCTGTAGCTCTTTTGAAAGGTGCAAAGGGAATTGTAGAAAAATTAGAATGAAAATAAATCCTACTAAGGATGCCAATCCTCACTTGCATGTCTAATATTTCAACCTATATGTATCTAGATTTCTATTAAATAATTATAGTGGTATTATTGTAATATGGAACTCTTCTAAAGATGAAAGTAATGTCACTGTAACTTTAAACTTAGTGGACAACGTCAGAGAACACCAGCAATTTTCAAACAATGATGACAACATTCTCTGAGAAATCTACAGTTTTGCAGCTTAAACCCTGGCACCTGCTTTTAATTAATTTGTTAGTGATTGAGTTGTTCTTTCAAGTGCTGAGAGAGCACCTCAAAATCTGATTATTCCCTAGCTGTTATGATCTACCAAATCTTTTGCAATGTTCATACTATAAATGAATGCAACAGTACAAACCTTGGTTAATTTAAAGATATTTCACCCCTTGTGAATGTGCAGTGAAAGATTGCTGCAATAAAAAAGATCCATCAAGAATCATAAAAATATATTATATTTACTGCCAGCCACATTATTTTGATCTGTATTTCAAGGGAAAAATTGTAAGAATAACTATTGTAAGAATAATTCTTTAAAAATGTATTAATGTTTTAAGTATCTAGAAAAGTCCTTTGAAGCCAGTAATATAATCAAACACAAAAACAGTATTTATTTTTGTTGATTTAAAAAGAAAATGTACATTAACCTAAAATAGTAAAATAAAGGACCTATGAAAGTTGAACAGGGTTTTGTTTTGTCAAAAATAGAGCTGTTCTGTACTGAGTTATAAGCCACATCTGAAAAGCCAGCTGACATAAGAAACAAGAATCCAATATTGTATGAAAACAGAAAAACACAAATAGTCATTCATTACTAGTTTTCTATTTTAAACTGTATTTATCAGAAGCAAATAAATGCCCAAGTTACTGAGCAGTTTAGGTGCCTTTGGAAATATTTATGTATTTTCAGCATCTCCACCAACATAAATTATAATAGTATCAATGCAGTTTAAGGAATACTGGTAAAATGTATAGTGAAATTCAGTATTTCATTGTGAAGTTCAATATTTTTATTCACTATTTTAAATTCCTAACCTTTTAAAATGAAAATTTTTGTCTTGGGTGATTTTTTTTTTAAAAAAACCTAAAGATGACCAATCTACCAGTCATGCTGATAAAAAGTCAAAGTCAAGAAAGTTTGTTGAAAATGTTTTGGTTTTACAAGTGTTTTTGCTACTAAAGAATGACCCCAAAATGTTGTCTGTCAGAAAATCCTGTTCATTGAATGTATGAATCCAGAAAACTAAAATTTTAGCTGGAAACTAAAAATATTATAAAAAAACACTGTAAAGTTCTTTTATTAGTTTTTTTGTGATACAGATTAAAATTCAATCACCAAAAGCAAATGGAATATTTATTTCTTATGCAACACTAAACCCTCAATGAAACTCAAATGCAATTATTTACTTTATTCATCAGAGATCATACAAATAGGTTTATGATTTTAAAAGGCCTCCTGTACTTAAAAAAAATCCTGTATGCAGAGAAACAATTCACCACACTGTGTTTTTGATATATTTTACAGTTTTATATATTTTATATATTGCATAGTCATAATGATACAATACAGAGTTTTACATCTGCATGTAGCATGTTGCTGTTTTTCTTTTCTACCTCTAGAATGGAGAGAAAGCAGAAATAGTCAAGCACAAAGTATATTATAACAAGATATAACGCTAGCAATTTTTCCCATAGTGGGAAAAAATATGCATAGTTGCTAACAAATTGTGCTTCCAATCTATGCTTGGCCATGACTGAAATATGTTTTTTATCTGTGCATTCTCTTTATGGCATATGCTTCCCGCTGTACCTCTATTTTACTAGGATTAAAATTCTGCTGCTTAATCCTCGTCCAATCCAAAATTGACTCTCGGCACCTGTTCAAAATTCCCACTGCTTCCCTAGGATTCATAGACTAAAACTTGAGTCAGAAATAATGATACTTTGGTCCAACCTCTGGCTGACTTCCACAAGCAGTTTCCCATGAGAAGTAATACTGGGAGGAAGTGGGGGGGGGGAGAACCACCAATGGAAGAAACATGCAAAAGACAAGAATGCTCTTAAAGCGCCAGGAAAAATCAGATCAGTGTTTTCTGCCTGATGCATTTCAAAGCCATTTTTGCTTGATTCATGAAATCAAGTATGGCTGAATAAGAGAATAGCAGAAGAAGTAGTTCTGAATAAAAGAATGGTTCCAAAACAGGTGGGGAAAAAGCATTTCTATGGATAATTCTTTCCCTCAAAGTTCATGAGCATAGATTAATAGTAAGAGGCTCCAGTTGCATATAGAATTGAATAGATCTTCCTTCCTTCCTTCCTTCCTTCCTCTCACCTCAAATAGTATTTCCTACATTGCCTGGGTACATGTGTTCACTAAGCCATAATGTGGTTTTGATTTAGTTTAGTGTATTATATAAGCTGAACCATCAAGCTTTGTAAATCATGGCTTAGTATGATACACAGTTAGAAGAATTAATCAGTGAACAACCTGCCTCCAGAAGTTGTGAATGGAAGTTTTTAAGAAGAGACTGGACAACCATTTGTCTGAAATTGTATAGGGTTTCCAGACTGAGCAGGGGGCTGGACTAGAAGACCTCCAAGATCCCTTCCAACATCATCATCATCATCATCATCATCATCATCACACATCCCATCATTAGTTCTTTTGCTGAGCAAGAAATGTGACTTACATACATACATGAAAAATATACAGGATTGTAGCTTCAGTTTTCAAAGAAAGACAAATAGTAGTGCGTGAGTTGACTTTATGGATGTTCAGTAGAAGAGAATGCGTATAGCCCAGGGCTAAACTGTGGAGTTCTTGGTGTTCTCTGGTTATGTGCTTGTAGACATTTTATTACCAAATGTCAGGCACAAACAAAATGCCCACAAAGACTCAATTTGACTGATTTACAGTATTGCTAAAACTTATGCACAAGAATCGTGTCAACTAATGGTTAAAAGAAGAATCAACAGCAGTTGGGAAGGGGTAGTTCATTTGTAGCTATGATGTGATTTAAGCTGATCTCTCTCTTCACTCCTCCCCTAGCTCTGCCAGTCCTTCTCCTACACCTTACTAGCTAACATAATCAGTGCTTGTGAATGGGGTTTATATACCGGTACAATAGTTTGTCCTGCCAATGTTGGTGTGGGTGTGGCTTTCTCCTTGATAGTTCCTTAATTAAAATATTGTTTCCTACTTGACAGTTTGTGTGGTGTTAATCCCTGTTTATCTAGATATAGGCTGCCTGGAGATGATGTGTTTGGGTCTTTTTGTTTCCTTCTAAGCTTTCTTATTGTCTCTTTGAATGGTCTGTAAATATGGTTTATCTTTATGTATCTACTGATGGATTATTTCTCTGAATGCCAAGCTTCCAGCTATTCCATATGGTACTATTGGACAGATATTTTCCTACAAATGTCTCCAGACAAAAACATCCCCATGGGAATCATTCTAGTGACCCTCCTCTCTCTCTCCTTTCTTTTCCTTTTGTTGTATGCATTCTGAAGTGCAAGAGGAAGAGGACATAGATAGAAAAGTCAAGTGAGTAAAAGTGATTTGCTTAGAATGAATGTAACCACTACTGCATTATTTCACATAATTTAAACAGAGTTTCAAGTCACAGTTCATCTATCACCTTTTGAAATACTAAGCTAATGCGCCTTCAAATATTATGTTTCTTGGGCAATCCAGTGCTGTCTTCCATATTTCCTGCTCTACTCTGACATAAACAACCTTGTTAAATCATAACATGAATTGTGCTATTAAAAAACACAAGATAAGGATTCCATAAAGACACTATGATACGGTCTAGACTGAGAAAATTCTCAAAATCAGAATTGTTTAGAGTCATCCCAGTATAGTCAATCAGCTAATTATAAAGTTTTATAACTATATGCCTTTTAATAGATGCATCCAAGGAAGACATCAAGAGAGGAGTATGCCATGATGACTCCCTCTATGTGTGAGTTCAGAGTTGGAGGAGGATAGGGAATAGGGAAAAAATAGGACAAGTCCGTGGGATGGCTGTGAAAAATGTCTGATCTTACCAAAGGTACTGACAGATTTGCAGCTGCTAAGGAGCATTACTTTTGACAAAATTATAAAAGGGATAAAAGACCACATGAAAGGTTGTCTGGGAGATCACAAAGCTATTAATGAAATTTATATGTATCATTACATAATTTCCCTAAATTTATGGCTAATGTTTAAATCAAACCACAAAGCAAATTAAGAGTAGGAATCTAAGAGCCCCAGGTCTATGTCACTCTTTGAAAATCAAGAGGATTTCTCCCCTCTCTTAATTGCAATTCAATTATTTGTCACACAAAAGAAAATTAATCTTTGTTCTCCGCCATTGACTGATTATGTGTCATCAAGTCTTGATGGCATATAATCAATCAATACTCTAGAATGGTGAGGAATAAAGAACGATTTTCTTTTGTGTGACATCTTTTTACTCGTAACAATCATAGATAGATTTTCTGCCTGATAATCTAGTCCTAATCTGTTCTTTTAAGTCTCCCAGTGGTGTGTGTACTGTAACTGAGTCTGTTCATCTTTCCCTCTTCTCTTTCCTTCCACTTTTTCCAGCATTAGCATTTCTAAAGAGCAAAGTATTAAACATAAAAAAAATAAGTTTTAAGTTCCAGGAAGATCATTCATTCATTCATTTCATTTATTAAATTTATATACCGCCCTATCTCCCTTGCGGGACTCAGGGCGGTGAACAGGCGATACTAAAAACCACGATAATAAATAGTTTGTTTTAAAATCAAATTAAATAACAGGCCTGTTCTAAAAACACACCCGTAAAAAAACCCCCACTGAAGCACAATCAAACTACGCCAGGCCGGCCGCACGGAATAGATGGGCCTTCAGGGCTCGGCGAAAAAGGCGCAGGTCCGCAACTGTACGTAGGTCAGTTTCCAAGTTAAGAAAATGTCATAAAATTTCAGCAGATAATAAGTTGTTGGGCTTCTCTTCACTGCATTCAAGTGGAAAGTAGACAAACATCTGTCTGAGATGCTCTATTTTGTTCCTTTATTAAGCAGGGAGTTGGACACAGAGACCTAAATGGCTCCTTCCAATTTGGGTTTCTACAGTTCTTTGATTAGAACTAGTCCAAGGAATATTTCAAGGATTATTCTGATCCCAAAAAACTTGTTACTTGATTTTTTTCAATTTATAACGTTGTTCTTGTTTATGAAACAGTATAGAGTTAAATATGTGCCTAACTTTTCCTAAAATCAAGGGGTTTTAATAAGCTTAATTAAAGCTGAAATTCACTTCCAATAGATTACATGGGCACAATCCAGGGCACTGAATGACTAATTCTAAAGGAAGGACCTCATATTCTTATTTCCAAGCATCAGGTCTCTTAGAAGGTGGGGTTGTTGTTGTTTTTTGCAAATATCTCTTAAAATTCCAAATTTCAAAAGCAATTTGTGATATTCTTTGACTTTGCTTTTCCAAATGGGGGAGGGTACCCGCTGTACTCAAATAATTCCTTGTATGCACTTAAAGTTGCTTTCTGGATTGTGGCCTATATGTCCATTAGCTATAAATCCATTTCCATTTATTTGAAATCCATTAATAGTTCTAAGTTTCATATTCTGAGCCCAAAGAGCAGAGGGCACATTTAGATTTGAATGATTCCAAGGGTTTGTTCCTACTTACACTGACATGAGTTTCTCCAGATGGTATTATCACAAATCTAGTTAATCCTTAATAAGAAAAGGATTTTACACTGTCAACAACATCTCTAGTAAAAAGAAGCAGTCAGCCAATACAATTTTAAGCCCTATTGCAACTTAGATCAAATTCATATCTGTAGTTGATAAAAGTAGTACTTAATAATTGTAACTAAAACCTCTAAAGGTAGCAGTTACACAGAGCAGTGATTCTCAACTTTAGCAACTTTAAAATGTATATACTTCAACTCCTAGAATTCCCCAACCAGCATGCTGGCTAGAGAATTCTGGGAATTGAAATCCATTCATCTTAAAGTTGCTGAGGTTGAAAAACACTGATTGAGAGCATTCTGATTTTAAGATTTCAGTTCTTGTATGGGGCTAGCTAATCCTGAAGATGGTGGGTGGAATATTATAAAATAAATGCCCTTTATCAAGTTTCCCAATCTACCTGTGAAAATGAAATTCCTATCTGTTTCTTAAATAAGAGAGATCCATTTGATTGGTGATCAAGAAATATTCCTCCAGGTAGCCCCACATTGTTTTGTCTCATCAGTCAGGAAGTAAAGGACAAAAGAGTTAAGAATAAGGAAATACTGAGGTCCAGGGATGTATTTTTTAATAAGTGAGAGAAGAATAAAGCTACTACTCATATGAGTATCTCCAGCCCCATTGTAGTAGGAAGTTTAAAGTTTCCAGCATACTAAAGATTTGCCTCTTGGTTCAGAGAAGATCAAGGTTCATTCTTTATCATTTCAAAGAATGAAATAATAGAACTGTAGACATAGCAAGAAAGCAGATATCACTGAATGTTAAGAAAAAAATTCCCAATCATAAGGGCAGTTTAACGCAGGAAATAATTGCAGAAGCTACACAAACCATGATCTGACTTTTAAATTCTTCACATTAGGAGTGGGTTTAATTTTCTTGACAATGAATAACTCAAAATTTTAGTCCTCAAAAAATAAAAGTGGGTGGCCAAGTTATAAATGCCATTTTCTCTGTGCCAGCTTTTTTCTCTGTTGTTTGCTTAACTTTGTGGCGTTGTTTCTTATTCTGTGTTTCTGCTTCTAAGTGATATAAGAATATTGACAGCAAGCTACAACCCTGACACAATCAAGTCCTGCCAGGGATGAGAGGGTCTTTGCCAGGCAGATCAAACTTGCCAATCACCAATACCAATCCTCCTGGCTTTCAGAACAGCAAAGTGATCAATGCAAGCTAGAAGAAACAAGAAAAAGTAAGACAGAAAGTTTGTCTTTCTTGCAAAGGTCTGTTAATGTACCCTTACCATAAAGTAGAATAAGTTCATCTGTCATCTTTTCCATCTGGGTTGACCTGGAGGGCTGACATCCTTTTTGCTCTGCAGAATCTTGACCTTTAAATCATTCCTACAGATTACTGGACTTGATCTTTCATCACTCTTTGACATTTAAATGGAGCCTTCAAAGCTTTCACCACCCTACTTTGTAAATCCCATAAAGAACCAGGATTTCTTGTCACAGCTGTGCCATGTCCAAGTTCTTTTCTTGATTTGTCTTTTGTCTTTTTATTTTGCCAAACTCAAGTTTGTTGTCTTCCATGCCTTCAAAATGTCAGGTGAAAAAAAAAAGTTTTTTCTTATCATATTCTAAAACGTATCCATTAAAATCTGTAGACTTTCAAGTTATTAGTTATTAATATATCAGTCCATTTTTTTAAAAAAAAATCACTTTAAAATAAGAAAAAATTATAGTTATTTTAACTCTTTTCTGCCTGTAAGCCTCAATTCCTTACATGGGTTTAGTTCCAGTTCAGTCATTTCCTATCACTGTATTATTTAATTATTACTTATTTTTCAAATCTTTCAGCAAAAATAATCAATAACACACTCCTTTTTTTTCTTTGCCAATTGTATATTATTTTAGATTCTTAGGGCTCTGTTTATTTTTTTTTAATCTGAAAAACATAAAACCTACCAGATTCCAAATTAGGTTTTCTGTTTTGAAAGTCTCTAATATGGTTAAACTGAACATTTCCTAATACGATTAGACAGTGAGTTTGGCTGGCTTACTGTTTTTATGAAAGGCTCTGCCTCTGCTAAGATGTTGACCCTTGGTGTTCAAACCCATTACCAATTTTGACAAATTCAATAGTTTATCCATTGTTAATAACTTTCCATAAACCAAAACAATGCTATGTGAACATCATCAGATAGAATTTTCAGAAATCTAATATATTATTGGTTAGAAGGAGGTGGAAAAGCTTAGTTATAATAGCAAACTATAGCTAGGGGCTGACTATGGATGTGATAGCAAACTGTTCATATGCAAACTGTCAGCCATGCTATGGAGAAAGAAGAAAGCGAACAGGTGTCTAAGATATTATTTTGACATATACCCACCATTTTCAAAAATTGCTTTGAAGTCCTGAACTTCACTGACAAAGATCTATAAAACTATGGAATGAAATCAAAGAAATTGTTAAGGATGAATGTGAAAACATTGTCAAAACCCAAGAAACAGATGAAACCAATATGGATGTCAGAACAAACACTGGAAATTGAAGAATAAAAAATAAAAGAGATGGTAAAACCAAAAAAGAGAAAGATCTCAGGAAGGAACTTATCAAAGAATTTTAGAGGGCTTTTAAAAGAAACAAGGATTATTGCAACATCTGTAAAGACATCAAAGATGGAAACAATCATAGAAAATTAAAGAAGCTCTTCCAAAGATTCTCCAAACCTCAAAGAAGCCAACCTCGGATTGACATGCTAAAGGATGTCAGTGGATAGACAGTAACTTATTTGAAGAACATAAAAAAAACAAGAACAAATGATTGTTCAATATATATTGAACTACTGTACAACAAAAATGTCATTATCCTATATACATTTCCTACATACAAGAATATTTAGTATGAGAAGGTAAAATTAAATCAGCATTCCAATTATTTCCAAACTACAGGTTATAAGAATTTATGGAATATCTGCAGAAATATCGCAGCAGTAGAAAGGGTGGTTGATCATTCAGCATTGGGGCTTACATACTTATATATACTTAATGGATTTGAAAGTGCTTACTTTTTTATTGATATCCAGCACAGGGCTGGGTTGTATAACCTTATGTAGTTAGAATTTTTTAAAAAAATTGGGGTAGTACTTGAAAATTGAGGACAATCTGGATAATGTGGTCATGCAATAACATCACCAAATCATGAATACTTATTAAATGAAATGGCTTGGGAGGGCACCAAAATAGTATATCTGCATTACAATTTTATTGCATCATTAACTACATATTTTATGAACTGGTCTGGATTTGTTCAAGCAAGAGGAACAGCAATTGGCAAAAAGGCTTCTGGAAGTAAGGCTGATTGAGTTTAGTAGGAGTTACTTTTGAATAAATAACACAGGATTGTACTGCAATTGTGTGTTAGATCAAGATTTCAATCCACATGAAGTCAACCTGCTTATTTTTATAACCCAATTATCATAATAGAACAGAAAATTGAAAAAATAGAGAAGCAAAACCCAATGTTCACGTTATGATCTTATTTATTTTATCTGAAATGTAGTCGGATGATGGTTTTACAACTCTGGAAGAATGAAATCATGACTCACAGTGCCTATTTATTTTTATTTCTATCTTGCCTCTATTATTTTTATAAATAACT
>NW_015386859.1:522642-524336 GCF_001527695.2 Protobothrops mucrosquamatus | reverse complement strand
TTTATAACCCAATTATCATAATAGAACAGAAAATTGAAAAAATAGAGAAGCAAAACCCAATGTTCACGTTATGATCTTATTTATTTTATCTGAAATGTAGTCGGATGATGGTTTTACAACTCTGGAAGAATGAAATCATGACTCACAGTGCCTATTTATTTTTATTTCTATCTTGCCTCTATTATTTTTATAAATAACTCAAGGCAGCAAACATATCTAATGCACTTTCGTCATACCATTTTTCCTGTAATAGCAATCCTGTGAGGTGATTTGGGCTCTGCATGGTTGGACAACTCTCTCTCATACCTTCCCTGATACTTATTAGCAATATTTTTGCTCATCCTTTTAGAGATCAAAGTAAGCAGCCTCCTTGCTTATTTCCAGCTCAGGCACCAAGTGATTAGACACCTCATCATCTACTCCACCCGATTTTCCCTTCCAAAGACTGATTTCATTATCTATGGCCCAGATTCAGGAAAGCACTTAAGAATCTGAACCACATGAGTACGTGATTCTATGAATCATTCTTTCTATATGGGATAGGAGCAAGATTCATACAGCTGGCCCTTTTTGTAGTATTCCCCCATCCCCATTTCTAGCCAAATGTTGCTGAGCTGCATCCAGCAGGTACCCAGATTGCAGGCCAAAACTTGCACAAAGCACCAATAGGAACCATAGAACCAGTCTGGAATGACACAGAACAAGCCTGATTAGATCATCTAAGCACTGAACAATAATGTTGAGCAACAGTACTTCCCTTCAAATTCCCAGAAACTGACTGCCTAGTTCAGTAGTTCTCAACCTGTGGGTCGGGACCCCATTTGGGGTCGATCGACCATTTCACGGGGGTTGCCAAGCAAGGCTGTCCGCCATTTTTTTGTCCGCCATTTTTTTCCCCTTTTCCGGCGGGTGCCTTACCTCCCTTGGGCTGGGCCAGCTGGTGGTCGGCCTGCTCCGTCTCTGCCGCTTGCCAGCTACGCCTCGGCCGGCGCAGGGGGCGGAACCACACATGTGCGGTGCTCCCGGGCAGGGAAAGTCCTCGACTTACGACCGGTTGGGTAGTCCTCAACTTACGACCGGTTTAGTCCTCGACTTATGACCGGTTTAGTCCTCAACTTACGACCGGTTTAGTCCTCGACTTACGACCGGTTGGGGTCGCGGCATTAAAAAGGTTGAGAACCACTGGCCTAGTTTGTCAGAAATGGTACTTATAGTATTTCTCCATCTCTTTCACAGGATGCTTTTGAAAATCTGTCAAATCTCTTTGCAAGGGGAAAATATAAGTAGATTTTATTGACAAGAGATTGTTGACAACTTTTATTTTTGTTTAAATCTTCAATCTCTGTACTTTCCCCCTACTAGGCACTACTTCCCAGTCTGAGAAACCCTAATGTACTCCTTGATACATAATGGGCCCCTGGGCAAACCACTCTAGCCTCGGTGGCCTTCGGGTGGCCCTTTTGGCGGCCCCGGTGGCCCCGATGGCCTTCCCAGTGGCCCTTGGAGGTCCGGGAGGACCTAGGACTTAAGAACTATTCCAGAGACTAGACTCGTGGGTGCGGCCGAAATTGGACATCTTTGCCCTCCCCCCCTTCCCTCCTCCTTTGATTGTGGACATTTTAAGATATCCAAGGACAGTCCTATTGGCCCTGCGCGATTCACCCCTCGCGCAGGCCTGGCCCATTAAGATCTCC
>NW_015386859.1:467391-522243 GCF_001527695.2 Protobothrops mucrosquamatus | reverse complement strand
GTTTTAAATAGGGATAATTGTTAATGATTTTAAAGTTTCAGGGGATTTTTAAGGATAATTTTAATTGATCGGCCTATTTAAATATTTCTTTTTAATTCGGCTTTTAATTATTGTATTTGTATTGTAGTTTTATGAGGCTGTTAGCCGCCCTGAGTCCCATGAGGAGAAGGGCGGGGTATAAATTAAATTATAAATAAAAAATAAATAAATAAATAAATAAATTGAAATACAGAAGCTAAGCAGGCTGATGACAAAAATCTTCTAAAATAAAAAGAAAACTTTTACATTTACTCTATACTGAAATAGTGAGGCCATTTTTGGTATACTCTGTCCAATTCTGGTCACCATGTTACAAAAATGATGCTGAAGCCCTAGAAAGATGCCAAGAAAAGCAACAAAGATGATAAGAATTGTATTATGAAAGTCTAAGGGAACTTGATATGTTTAGCCTAATGAAGAGAATGCTTAGGGAAGACCTGATAATAGCCTTCCAAGGGCTTCCACAGGGAAGAGGGGGTGGATTTATTCTCCATAGCACCTGAGGACAAGGCAAGAAGCAACAGGTGGAAGCTGGTCAGAGGGAGATTCAACCTGGAAATAAGGAGGAAGCAACCACAATGTCTTCACTCGGCTTAGGAGTAGAACTCACTTGGAAGATCCAGGTATAGAAATCCCATATCACTTTTGACTGTTAGTCAATGGGACTAAAAGACAGAATTTTCTAAGTGGTTGGTCTATTTGATATGTGTCATGAATATATGAGTCTAAGCAGTAGAAAAGGCCAATGAAGTGGCCTATATCTTTGTTTCTTTCTAAAATATCATTATTTCTATTCATAGAAACCAGAAATAATTCCACAGAACTATTTAAAAATTCATACTTTCTTTTAATTTTAAGAATAAAATCAACAGAGCGATTTTATTCTTAAATCAAATAAAAATAAAAAATTAAATTAAAATTAAAAACAAAAATAAAATTATTGCACAAAATAATTCTTATACCTTTTATCGTGGGTGGGATGTTTCAGATCAACTTAGTTTTAGGAAGGGGTAGAATTCCTATTTTTATGAAAAAAAATCTAATATGGTATTAATATATTTTTCATTCATAAATTCCATGATTACAATCAACCAACATTGATGTAGAATAGCACATTCCAGCCTTCAGGTATGAAGAATGGCTGGAGAGATTTGTTTCCAATCTTTTGCAAATCAAAAACTTGATTCAAAATCCAAAACTCCCTGTTAATTACACCTACATGTCATAAAAGAACAGTTACTTTTCCTCCTGTGTGATGGAATATATTTAATTAATTTGTATCTCACTTTTGGATACAAGTGATCTAAAATTGAGCAAATCCAGTGGGAATTATAAAAGGTTAAAGATAAAACATGATTTTTTTTCCTTTGAAAACTGCCAATATCATTAAAATTGAAAAATACTTTCATGCATAGTTGCCTCTTCTGAGGAGATAAACCCTGACAAATGTCAGATGATTAATTTCCAGGGTTTTCGTATTATTATTCCATAGCAGAAACATGATATAACAGTGCTTTGGGAAATACAAAATGCTACTTGATCAGTGGCAGTGTTAAACTCGCAAAATATAGTTTTGACTCCAGCAAAATATTTTTATTTCATAAATTTATGTTTCACAGCATACTGTGATAATTCTCATTTTGGACAAACTAAAAAAAATGTCATTTTAGAAAAATGTTTTGTATCATTGTATGAATTGTGTGGTCCTCATGACGATTGAATTTGAGACCTCTGCTTTCTCTATATTTAGATCACTATTTACCAATCTTAGCAATTTTAAAATGTTTGGAGCCAGAATTCCTCAGCTGAAGTCCACACATCTTAAAGTTGCTGAGGTAAAAAACACTGATGATATGTAGAAGCTATAGTTTGACAAGACCCACTGATCTAGCCAGGCGACTTTGGGCCATCCTATGACCCTCATCCCAACCTTTATCACAGGGTTGATGTTGAGGGGGAAAAAGGAGGGAACATAATGCCACTTTGAGTTGTACAAAATAAAGGTAAGATATAAAACAAATAAACTCAAGATTTATTTCTGAGTAAAAATTAACTATACATTTTTTTAACCTTGAGTTTTGTCCGCTTTTTTGACAATACTTATCTACAATATGCAGTATCTTTTTCTCTCCTCATTTTTGCAGGATTCATTATTTTTCTGTCTGTCCTTTCCTTCTTAATTCTACCAATTGTAGTTTTTCTTAATTCCTATTAACTTAACTATAGATTTTTATGTAAGTTTGTTCATTTCACTCAGTTCCCAGGAGCTTCCATATCCTCTTTCCTTATATCCACTTTTTACTCTTATTGAGGTAAAATTTTTTGCAGTCATTGTGGTTTACTCTAAGTTGTTTCACTTTTTTCCCCTTATCTTTCATGTACATTTTTCTCCCGAGAGTCAGTCTTGAGACTTAAAAAGTCATCTAGTTCAGAAAATCCCTCTTTAGGGTGTTTTGGACTCCTCAAAAAATGTTTTTAAAAGTTTGGTTCTCATCCTTTCTATTTTGGAGAAGTAATAAATTTGAAAAAAACTTTGGCATGTGTGTTATGGGTGTGTCCATTAGTAATTACTATTGGTTAGTTATTATCAGTGTGGTGAACCAGATTCTTGGAATGAATATATATATATATATGCAGGTCTTGGTGTATTCGGGTCTTTTCCCGTGTAAGATTGAGAGTATCTTGGCGACGTTTCGACGAGGTCCCACTCGTCATCTTCAGGCTGGGGTCTTCGGCTTCATGCCTGTGTGAGCAAAGTGTGATCGGAGCTGCCGTCTCTCTATAAATACTGGTTGGTGGGTGTGGAGTGCTGGCTTAGTTGCTGTAGGTGGATTGGTTGGCTGTGTGGGAGACATTTTTTGTGGATTGTTTGGCTGTTTCGTAACATCCTGAGTAGTTGAGATGCTGGCTGTGTGCCCATTAGTCTTTTGTGTTATTATAACTATAATATATATATATACATGCCAAAAATCTGGTATCTTTCAATTTATGAAGAACTTGGCCTTTTAATTTATGAACAACATATTGCAAAAAATTGTGATTATGTACTTATGCAAAAATGTTTGTATTCTAAAATCTAAATGAATAATTAAATTTGTGAACATCAGGTATTGAATTTCATTGTACTGAATGAACAGACAACATGTTTCTGTATAGTCTACATTTAACTCATTTTTCAAGAAAGACTCATCATTAAAAATATAGACAAAAAAGATGTAATTTCAGCAGTGTTAGATGAAGTGGTATTTTTGTTTTATTCAGCAGTCTGGTTTTATTTATTTTGCTTTTTTAAATGGAAGTTTTAATGTCTTTTTCTTTTTCTCCTGAGAAGTTTAATACATATTTTCCTTGCTTGCTTCATTATATAGTCCTTTTAATATAACAGTGCTTTTTTACAGTATAGCCTTACACAATAGTAATGTTATATAATTAAATTGCTATTTAGTTTATGTCCTACATTAAAAATGGTAGCTATTTTAAAATGTCTTTTAACATTTTAATTTTACACACACACACACACACACACACTCCAAATAATTGTGTATTCCACATTCCAATTTTTTATTATATTTCTTCACTAATTTTCTCAATCTTTCCTTATAAATAATTATGTTTTATATTGATATTCATTTAGTTGCCATGTATTCCAATAAATATTTGTGGTTTAAACCAAGTATTCTAGGCAGCCTATATTTTCCAGCCACCATTGATATTTATTCTTAGGTCTCCAAATGGCCTTATCAGTTTTACCACTATCAACTCATTCCTTCATTATTAATTCCTTTCGTCTAACAGAATTTTCTCTCCCTAAATTGTTTTCATCCAGAATTTTGCATATTTTCCCACAAATTCCTGAATTATCAACCTATAAATTCCATTTTCAAACACAGGCATAGCTTTAGTGACATTAATTTGTACTTCCTGAGATATATTTTTTTTCTCTTTCAGAATTACAGTGCACCTATATCTTCTTTCCAGTATTTGATAAGATGAGAACTTTAATTCAGATCTGTTACATCCCTCCTGTTTCTCTTAGTTTCACAGATATACTTTTATTTCTTTTATTTCTTTCATTTGTGTCGTCTTCTATTCTGGGACACAATATTACATACTCTATGGCTGGCACCAAACATTTCTTACTTTTGTCATCCAACAAGACTTTGACTAATTGAGCCAGCCAGATAATTATATTTGTAATATAGCAAAGGAACAAGCCAGTTACCACCATTAGTGATATCCATGCAACGTTCATTCCCTACTAATATTAAGCTCCGTATTGATCAATTTGGTACATTTTGACCCACATATCACAAGCACAAGTTTTATCCAAACATGCTCACACTTCTCTAGAAAAATTAAGATCTCTACCTTGCAAACCAATATATTGTTTTCCACATCCCATCAACCTAGCAAGTATACTGATAGTCACTCAGCATGCATCCTACATGTAAATTATAAAAACTGCCACTGAAAATTGCTTATTTCCCACTGAATGCTGGTGGCATAATATTGAGAAGGGGGGCTGAAAGGGCTGCAAAATAGGTGCTAGGGGGCCACCCACAGTCTGCATAGGTTGTTTACTCCTAAGATTTGCTGAGCTTGCTCTTAATTAATTAATTACATTTATTTAGAGTTGTCTCTGCATTATTCAGCAATTTTGGAAGCTCTGGTACTTTTGATCTGTCTGTCTGTTTGTTTGTTTGTCTGTCTGTCTGTCACACTGGCTCGCCTTGGCCCAATCATACTCTCTCACCCCAACGTACTGCACAGTTATTGTTGTGGGAAAAAATAAAAAGGGAAGGACAGCTATGAATGCAGCTCTTGAACAACAAGCAGGATATAACACAAGCAAACAAATAAGGAGATTAATACCCAGTTACATAATATCTGTAAGTCTAGATTTAGGTTTATAACCTTAGAATATAAGTCTACTTTAATAAGTATTTTCCTACTAGCCAAAATAATGTTGCTGGCTTATTCCTTTAATCATACTAACATTAAGAAGTCGAACAGTGCTCAATGGTTATTTTAGTGTTTACCCTTATCTGTAGAAAACAGTTGTGTTTTTTCCTGATTGTGATTTTTTTGTATATCTATCTCACAATAAATAAAATAGAACTACTTGAAACTTTGGAAATCACTAACACTACTCGGCGAATAGTTGTTTCTGCTAGGCAAATCCACTCTAGCTCAGAAATTAACTTTAGCTATGCTTCTGAAAGTGGGGAAGGCTGCAGATTCATTTTCCCAGTCTCCAGATGTAAAAAGCTACTTAGTGAGCACAACACAAAAGCACAAAAATGTCATTAAAAATGATTTGCTAAAGAAAAAGACAAGAGAAGACTGTTAAACAAAATCATCACCAAATAAGGAGTCATTCCTACTATTTTTCTTAAATTGAGTAATTATGTCCCAGCAACTGCTGTCAGCTCTTAGTGACTACATATTCTCCAGGATAATCTGTCCCTAACCAGTCTTAAATAGTCTTAACACATTTACTTTAGAACATATGCTATAAAACTAAAATCAGTCGTTTCTACCAAATTCTTTAACAGCCAACTAAATGTTTCATAGGAAATACTAGCATTCACTGCCATCTAGTGTTATGATAGACTACCGACACTGCCAATATTTATTTGCTACATAATCATAGCCTCCAAAATACATTTTAAAAAAAAAGTTGACACAAGTCATTTAAAAGGAATTGACACAAAATTACTAGGCTAAAAAAGAAAAAGGGAAATATCTCCATCTCCAGAAAATATTTTCATCAGATGCAATAGATTTATGGTTATGTGGTATATTCCATATCTACGTGTGATGGTTTGCTGTTAAGCCCTAGCAACTCTGCTCTATGCAATGCAATAATATTGAAAATAATGGCATATACATTACAAAAAGTGGCCATTTCTTTGCATCAGCCTGCATATAAACCTGATCAGATCAATCTGCCCTGTACAGGTGTTCTGGGAATTTTGGTCCCAGTACATCTGGAGAGCCCCAGATGGGGAAGGTGGCTCAGCTTGAAAACCAAAAACATCTGCAAGTAAAACAAAATTCTTTGTAAATGAAAGTGTGACTTTGATGATGATAGCTGGCAATTCTAGAAACTCTAGTTTCAACACATTTGGAAAGTGTCAGATAAGAGTGGCCATTGGGGAACATTAGGCAGATTCAGAAAGGAGAGTAGAATTAACTGAATGGCTAAAATAATGCTCTTCAGATTTTAAAAATCAAAGTCATTACTAGAAGAAGACATAATGAAATGCATAAAATGTATTACTTCTCTTATTTTAGAAAAAAGACAAATGAATGCTATAGAAATAAGCAGGTTTATTAATTAGGAGTTTTACTGAAGCAGGAAGATTATTACAATATCTTTATTGTGTTTCACATTTACATAAATTGTAACATTATTTTATCTGTTGAACAATATATAATCAACAAAGCCAGCCTTGGGTTAAAACTAAAAGAAGCATTAGTTAGAACTTATTCAATACAATAGTTTAATATTTTTATTCTAATATTTTATTACTAGATAACATTGCTCATCATATATTTAGATTGTATTATCTTAACACGTCCATTGTTTACATCTGAGTAGATCTGCAGTTAGTTGTCATTTTAACTAGTATATGACACTGACTATATTTCTATGTTTCTATAAGGCATAATGAATGTACCACTGGGTAAAGAGACCTAAATCTTTTTATATCATTTACTCAATTAATTTGCCATATGATGTAAAAGCAATGATTTCACGTGCAAAGCATTTAAAAGCATTGGGCAGTGGTGGCGCAGTGGTTAGAATGCAGTATTGCAGGCTAACTTGCCCACACACCAGATCCTGACTATCTCAAAGTTGACTTATCCTTCATCCTTCTGCGGTTGGTAATATGAGGACCCAGATTGTTGGGGGCAATATGCTGACATTTGTAAATCACTCAGAGAGTGCTATAAAGCACTACAGGGCAGTATATAAGTCTAAATGCTATTGCTATTTCTAAAAGAGGTGCTTTTAAAGTTTATTGGCGTGAGCAAAGACCTATTTCAAAGCATTAAAGCAAGCACATTCTTTGGAAGGGTTGAATCAATAGAAGAACAATTACAAATAACTTTATTACGGTCATAGACCAGCAATAGCCATCACTTTTTACAATATATTAAATAATAATAATAATAATAATAATAATATAATAAAATAGTACTAACATTAATAGTAAATAATAACATCCCTGTTAAGAAAATACATGTTCTCAAAATGTTAGGGTCACTCCCTAGTTTACGTGAGTGGATAGCCGATTGGTGTGTGAGTAAATATAATGTTCCAAACATTATTAGAGATATCTCCCAAAAATTGGCACAAGTTGACAGCTATAGACCTGTAATCATTTTTTTTAATCAATAGAAGAGAATATCTGTAGCTCAGGGCTGAACTGTCAGTCTTCGATATTCCCTATTACCATACTTTCAGGAAAACCAGTTTAATGTGATGAGATTGATCTGACTGAACACTCTGAGAAGCCAACTATCATATTAATCTCTTTGACATTCCAGAGAGATAAATTTGGGTTAGTTTGATCTGAATTCATCAGCAAAGCTGCTACTGCATTAATTATGCTATGCATTAATATTTAAGAAACTAAATTATTGTCTTTTATATTTTTCTCCATTGGAAACATTTTAGTATATGGTAATAATTAAATTAACATTATATCATGCAGCTGGAAAAAAAGCCTTTTAAATACAGAATACAGAAACTTATGATAGTTATGCTGAAATAAGTTTTGATTCAGCCAGTGGCTAGCCACTATTGCAACCTGAAAATAAGCAATCATCTACACTGAGCCAAGAGGAAGGGAATATCCAGCATTATATAGCCCAGTATTTGCTTATTAGCCAGCTTGACTGGAATTGAAGGGACATGCTAATCAATTCCGCAAACCACATTGACATACTACTGTCCCACAATGGTAACTTCTGCCCCAACTTAAAATACCACACTGGTAACTTCTATTTCCTACTAAGAAGCTATTTTATCAAAATATGAGGATAATTGTAATCAAATTAGATACATTCTGATTTCACTGCTGTGAACACTGTGTCCCATTTACTGTTCGTATTTTCCAAGTGCTCTTTCCTAAATTGGTTCTGGAATGAATCATTTAGATCTTCATCCTCTACCACAGATATTACTTCCAATTTTTTTGCAACTAGTTTAAGGAGAGTGTGCTGTTTTTCTACCAGATTTGCAGTGTCCTTAAGCCTGAAGACCAAAAAAATACATTTGTTATAGGACAAGTGATTAAGTTATACAAAATACACCAGGATTGACAATGAGGGCCTCAGAACTGCATGGACAACCTTATATGTTGGTCACACTCCAAGAATCCCTCTAAAATTTGTTTACTAATATTTAAATTAAAATGAAATGAAATTAAAATATATTTAATTTTTTTGTCTTAACTCCACTGACATCAGTCAGAAAACCTAAAAGAAGGTGCGCATTTTAATACATATTATATTACATATGATATATTAAATATTCAATATATTAAATATGAAAAGATTGTTAAGATACTTAATCTATTCTGAAGATGATGCACTTTAAATTATTTTGACAATAAGATTTCTTTTCCTTTTGCAGAACATTTTACTTTTCATTAAAAAAAGATTTACACCAATTCAAAGTAACAACATACATAAATTGTTTTAAAAGTATTTGATTTGAAACAAGCTTTTTTAATTCAAGGGTTATGACCATGAGTACAGCCTATTCCCATGGAGAATAGAGCTTACTTTTTTCTACATTTTCTTCATATTTTGGAATATTTTGATGGAATGATAAAGATTTATGTTCTTCAACCAATGCAGACTAATAATAGTGGAGAACAGCTTATCAGCTCCATTTTTCTTGGGTACTGCATTTAAGTTGGTATTTACTAAAAGTTAACCCTACACATGCTATAGGAAATATTTTCCTTACGTTAGGTCAAGTTCTTTTTTGTTTTAAGTCAGATTTGAATCCATGCTGTTTGTAATAAACCCAGTTTGTCATTTTATCACTACCTTCTCAATAAATGAATAAAAAAGGCTGTTCAATTTATATATTTCATAATATATAAAATATATAAATATTATTTTGAAAATTAAAAAGATTGAGAAATTTTGTATGTTCTAAGATTGACTTGATTGCAGTGAAGAACATAGTCCAAGATGCATGTCAGACTTTTTCACTAGCCCCAGGATTCTCAGAAATATACTACGAAAATTATTGAAAAATGCTTGTGCCTACATTAAAAATAAGGTCCACATTCATTTTTATCATTTTCTAATAATACTCTTGAAAGTAAAATACTGTCCTTAGCCTGCAAAGTTATAACCAGGGCTTTTTTTGTCATAGAACGCCCAGAATGGAGTTCCGGCACCTTTTTTGGATGGAACCTTGTAGGGTAGGCAAGGCGGGTTGTATGACATGTGTGAGTTCCGGCACCTTTTTGTTTTTTAGAAAAAAAGCACTGGTTATAATTTCCCACTAATAGAATTAGCACAGAATTAACAAATACCTGTATTTCTGTTTCAATAGTTCTAGTTCTAATGGTGCATCAGCATTCTTTGCATCACCTGTTATATTATCCCATCCAAAGCAAAGCTGGAACACGCTCTATTTAAAAAAAAAAGAATTCATAGAAATGGTAAACTTCTTCTAACAAACTTAAGAAATCAAACTTCTTTGAGGTTTATAAAGTGTCTCAAGTAGAATATTTTATTTATTCTTTATTCTCCAAAGCTCCTGAAGGCAGGACAAGAAGCAATGGATGGAAACTAATTAAGGAGAGAACCAGTGATGGGATTCAGCCGGTTCGCACCAGTTCGGCAGAACCGGTAGCTAAATTTTGTTGAATTCGGAGAACCAGCTGAATGCACACCACTTCCGGAAGTCTGTTCTAGGCCTGGGAGGCCTGGAAGAGGCCTCCCAGGCATAGAACGGTCCATCGGAAGTGTGAGGATGCCACTTCCAGAAGTCCATTCTAGGCTTCAGAGGCCCAGGCCTGCATCCACACAGAGAACCAGTTGTTCAGAGATTTGAATCCTACCACTGGAGAGAACCAACATAAAACTAAGGAGAAATTTTCTGACAGTTAGAACAATGAATGAATGGAACAAATTATGTCCAGAAGTTGTGGGTGCTCCAACACTGGAGGTTTTTAAAAAGAGATACCATGGTCTAAAATAGTATAGGGTTTCCTGCTTGAGCATGGAGTTGGACTAGAAGACCTCCAAGGTCCCTCCCAACTCTCTTATTCTGTTATTCCAAAACCATTTATGAGTCTGGTATGTCCATATTTATATTATCAACTTTGCAGTGAAGTTATTGTTCTCTGAGTCTTTTGGTGATCTTCCAAGTGAACTTCAAACTTCTCTCCTTTTGGCTTACCTGCCTGTCAGACCTTTCTGCTTCTTAACTCTTCTAATGCTCTAGTAAGAGACTAAAGAAATGCAAAGGGCAAAGGAAAGAGACCAGCATCTTTCCTCCTTGCATTCACTGCCAAAGCAACAATAAGAAGTAACAGACAGTAGATCATGAGAGCCAATTTCTCTTTGCTTTGAGTTTTATTGACAGTTTAGCTCTTTGCAATCATTACAAAACTGAAAAACTGAAAAAGAATTGTATTAGTCTGGCCCTGTCTATTCTTATCCTCCTGTTTTGAGGCTGGGAAGGCATATAGAAATCACAAAAGCCAGTCATTCTTGTTTTCAACTTACCATAACGCCACCATATTTAGATCTATTAGGATATATAACAATGGATTCTTGATCAACTCTACTGAGAAACCAAAATGGCAGTTTTTTTTCCAGGTTTGTATGAAGATTAACCTAAAAAAAATAAATACATCTTTAATAAATTTGCTATAAGCATAAAACTAAAAAATTGTGCCATTACAACTGGACTGTCCATTCACTCCCTAGATTAATTCTGCATGCAATATAGAAAAATTGTTATAACTTTAAGCATAGATAATGTTGATTATCCTTTTTGGATAGAAAATAAGTTAAGGTTTTCCATCTCTCCTCAGAAAAAGATGAATAGAAAAATTGATAAATTAATCTCTGGTCAGGTCATTTCTCATAACAGCATATTAAAAGCTTATGGCTTAAGGATAATGTTTCATATATTATAAAGCTTTAAAATAATTAGAAATGCTAACAAAATTTTCAATCCTGGGAAATCCATGTTTAATCCATATTTGGATTAAGTATTTCAAAGATTAGCTGGCATCATAGCAGGCGTTGTTAGAGTATATAGTAAAAGGCACATATTATATCTCTAGATAGGTAGCATGTCAGCAAAAGTGTGTTGGATAGCAACATAATATTTAGATTGCATAGAAAAGCATGAATGTACTTAAGACAAAATTGGACTTTAGTTGCCCTTGTGCAATCCTGATCAAAGTATACTCAAACTAACTAATTTGGTTCTTATCATTAGCTGGGGATATTGCATGTGGCACAGGGACAACTAATCTTAATAACACACTTTACATGAAAACTTCAATTAACCAAGAGGAGTGGTAGATCTCATTATCTTTGAAATATCTATGGGCAATCTGGCAAGAACTGCAGCATAAAGGACTGTGAATTGGAATATAAGAGAAGCAAATGTTATTGATGTAGAAAAAATGAGGGGAGGCAATACTAGAAAAAGTGTTTTAGAAATATCAGTGATGTGTTAAAGACTGAAATGTATATGTCATAGACTGAAACAATTTTATAGAAATTGAAGTTATAAATGAGGTGAGAACATTGAGAAATGACAAAGCTGCAAATGTAGATGGCATGTCTAAAGAAGTGTTTAAATATGTGTTTCTTCTGGAATGGACCGGCTTAATCTGGGTTCAAACTGGAAAAATGCTATTATTGTTTCCCTATATAAAACAGCAAGAGTGTAGACAAAAAGTTTAGGATTAGTTATGCCTGGGAAGATGTTAGGAAGAATTCTGGTGAAAGAATATAGTGGTGGCACTGAACAAAATTCTGGAAGTATAAGTCGCTTCATGCTAGGCAGGGCATCTGCATTTGTACTAATCATTGAAAAATATATAAAAATGAGAACGTTTATTTTCTATGAATCTAAATCTATGAAAAAATTATAGGTTACAATATAACATTTTAATACAAATATGAGGTCGATAATTACTCAACGGCATAAGACTATATGATGGAGGTAACATATGTGTGGGAGTATATTGAGAGCTTAGTGAATGGTTCAACATCAAACAGGAAGCAAATGAAAGATTTATGATGTTTCTTATTTGTTTAATACATTTATGATAAAAGTATAAAGGCTTGCGGCAATGACCTGATGCTTATGGATGTGAATATATTATGCCTATCGGGTGAGAACATCATTTGCAATGAATATTAGCTAGACTGAAACAACCAGACAAATTCGTATGAAAATTAATGAATCAAATACCAAGTTAATTGTATTTGACAGGAAAAATGGAATAATAAGTTGCATGATATAGCTAGGTGGTGAAAGATTAAAACAAACAGAAGAATCCATGTAACTTGGTAGAATGTTTGCTAAAAGTGAAAGTGGATGGATAAATTTTAAGATGGGCAAATGCTGGCAGAAAAGTAGTAGTACTGGTAGTATTTATTTATTTTATTTATTTCATTTATACCCCGCCCTTCTCCCGGAGGACTCAGGGCGGCTTACAGCCAGTTTAAAACAATCTCACATAAATACCAAATACAAATCTAAAATAATTAAAAATAAATATTTGAATTGGCCGCTCTATTAAAATTTTGTTAAAACCAATTAAAATACCCCCTAGGCCAGTCCTGCCTGCTGAAACAGCCAAGTCTTGAGGGCGCGGCGGAAGGAGGGGAGATCCGGAATCACCCGGATCTCTGGGGGCAGCTCATTCCAGAGGGTATGTGGTCTGTTGCAAATAATACATTTGTCAAGAGAAGTAAAACTGCAAATATAAGCATGCTTTTACCACTTCAATACATGGAATGAATGTGAATTAAATTTGTAAGGAAAATATAAAAATTGAATTTAGTTGGAGTGGGATTCTTTAGAATGTGATAAGGTAAAGACCAAATGGTTGGATGGAGTGGATAAGGTCCTTAGAAACGGAGACAATGAAAATATTTATATCACAGAAGGCAATGTCTGAAGCAATATGTGGACATGATGAGAGTAAGAATGATTTTCAAAGTTAAAAAAATAGGGAGGCATTGTTGCAATTCTTATTTTCTTATCATGCACCTTTAATTTCTTTGGAACACTATTTTTATGTCACATATATGTTTTGCATAATGGTACATACTAACAAAGGGCATAGTGTGATGGATATGTATGTACATATTATGATATTCATTGTTGGATTTTAATACATTAAAGGTTCCTTATTTTCCTTATATTTATATTACTAGTACAGGGGTCTGCAACCTTGACAACTTTAAGACTTGTGGACTTCAGTTCCCTATGCTGGCTGAGGAATTCTGGGAGCTGAAGTCCACAAGTCTTAAAGTTGTCAAGGTTGCAGACCCCTGTACTAGGGTTTCACATAACTTATCAGAAGAATAATTTGGGCAATTTACCAATAATTTTTCAATTTACTTTCCCAGCAGCAAAGGGGGAATATTAATTCCTATATATAATCAATATAAAATCTATCATGCACTTCACAAACCTGCATTGCTATTCTTTTCATTGCAGCAAACTTCTGCACCTCTGCAATGTCACCAACAGCCAAACCAATCTACAACACAGAAATCAGAATCAGCAAAGGGTTGTTTTTTTTATGCTTTCCAAATATTTCAATCCCTTTCTGTTAAATTGTAGTTTTACTAAAATTAAAACTAAAAAGTCCTATTATCATAACAGGAACCTAACACATATTCAATAAATCAAAATATTTGTTTGCATACAAATCCAGGCAGAGTTTTGTACAATAACTAAAATAATGGATGTCCACCCATCCGTTATGAGAAAAAGCTGCAGGCTTAGACACTGACTTAATATTTCTCTTTTAACTTCAAAGCTCATCAGCCATGAGAAATGGATCTCATAGTGATAATCTGAGTTGATAGTCCGGATAGAATAAGGAGAGCCTTGGATTCCTTCATCAGTAGCCATTAAAAGCTTTTCATTTGTCTAATTCACTTTATTCCCAATAAACTAAATTGAACAAATTTGAAATAAAATGCAAATAGACATCAATTCCAATTATAATCATCCTAGATGCGATATTTTGAGTCACCCAGATTTTCAAAGACAGTTCTAAAGTGCTACAATAATCCTATATGGAAACTATTATAAAGCAGCTTTTTCTGGTGCCTCTGCATTGAATTTGTAAGAGATAATGGGAGTTATTTCAAGAAGGATAATAAACATTCTCATAATACCACTTGAGCCATTTCTGGATGGCAGTCATGGAGTTTTGTTGTAATATATGCACTCACTATAAGCATCATAAATAATACATTAAAGGAAGTACAGGTACAGCTGTCTGATTTGCCTGCAGAAATTCCTATGTACAATCTCTTTAACATTTCTTTGATTAATCTCCTAAGAAATGCAGACAGTGGCTAATGTTTGTTAGTCAGAATAGACTGCAATGGGCTAAAAGGAATATTCTTCCCATATTAGGAAAAATACAAGACCATAATAGTTCTGCCCTCAGCAAGCCAAAAGGCAAATGTTGCTGATGCCTATTATTTGCTCCTAATAAATTACAGAACTATTCCCTCCATATCTCTAGTAATATATTTTCTAAAGAGAAAAAATAAATAAAATAAAATAAATTTATGCAAGTTCCAAGTTATGCTGTCAACACCTGACCTTAATATAGTTAATTCTTACCAGCAAGTTCATAAGAAGAATTGGGATAAGCAGAGAAAAGATAATGAGAATGAAAAAACTCAGGAATGGAAAAGGGAGTTTATCAACAAGCATTGGTTCAAGGAAAGCTTCACGGTAGTTGACATCTCCTAGCATCATGGAAAATGTTTGCATTACTGAAAGATATGGAGTGCCATATGTTTCCTAAAAGGAAAAAGAGGAAAGATAGTAATTTATAAGGTTCTGTTTTCAGACTCACACATAATTTCTGGTTTTTCACAGGTGTTCTATTATCTCAAATGTTACTATTTGCATTCTTTTAAATATATCTTTAATTTTATATTTAATAGACCTAATAGAGATTGCAATAGATTTTTAAATGCCTTCAGTGCTCACATTAAGCAATCCAAAGAAAATTCATGGATCTAATTTTTTTAATCTGCAAGCATTTATCACTGGTAGGAAGCAAGTATATTTTGATTTTTAAACAGTAGGATTTGGGGTTTTGCAGAGTTTGGATACCCGAAAAAATAGTTATTTAATCTCTCCTTTCTGTGTATTAGGTTACCTATGCATGTTGAGGGAGCTCATTTCCAACAGAACAATGAGCTGTAGTCATCTACCACTTAATTTTCTAATCACACCAGAAACACCAAATTTATTAAGAAAATTAATATGATACTAAAGAGTGATGATTTATTTCTGATTAATTTTAGTTAAAATAATTTTTTAAATCAGATGATAGACACTAGTACATTTAGGCATTAAAGTTATTAAAAACACCTTCATGTTGTCTAAATTTATATCTGAAATTCACAAAACAGTACTATCATACTGTTTTTGTTAACAGCTGCTTGATGGCATATAGTCAATCAAATCCATGCCTTTTCTATCCACCACCTTACATTTTGGTGTATCCACCAAGACCTAAAGAAGATCACTCCAAGGTACTGTTGTCTTCTTCTGTCACATTTAACTTGGCTTAAGTAATACAATTCCATTAAATAGGCAGTTTCATATAGTCAGTTTCTACAACAAAGTTTGCATTTCGTCTCCAGTTTTTAAATTAGAACTTTCTCTCATTACTTAAAAAAAAACCTCTTAAATTTATAGATAATAAATGTTTAGGCACAGTAATCTTAATTTGTGGAATTAAATATAATATAATATTTTAATACCAATATTTTAATAACATTATTTTTTGTTTTAAAATAATTTTTTAAAGTATTTAATATGACATTTCAAACCTGTGTACCAAGAAGAACATGGAAGCTGAGCCCAAAAGCTAACATCAAAAAAAAGAAAACAACAATGATCCGTATCAGAGTCTTCAAAATTTCCCAGAACATCACAATATATATTCCATAATTTTCAAATCTGAGAAGAGAAAACACAATATTTAATTTAAAAAGGGGTATATATAATTTTCTTAATCTCTTAATCACATGATACATTTGTGAAGTCCTCTGTTTATAAAGATCACTGCTATTTACAATTCTCCAACCAAGAAATGCTTGTAGAAAGATTCTCATTTTAGTAACTATACTTTTTCATTAGTTCTGATTCAGTCTCCATTCTCTTTTGTCATTTATGAAAATAGAATCTAGTCCTGATAGGCTGAGAAAACAATGTGGTTATCTTGTATTAAAATATGTATTAGCTACTGTATCTACTTAATGTATGCTTTAAATATCATTTTCCAACTGAAAAAATATGAAGTTTTCTCCTTTTGTTTTAATATGAGAAACTAAAGTACTTTGATTGAATATTAAAAGATTCAGAACAATTAAAACAAAGTAATTTTTTTGTAAAACTCCTGCTGCCATATAGCAATGGGAAAGATAATAGCTAACAATGGGCTCTAATTATACTGGCTACTATTTCATTATTAGTTGAGAAAAATGGTAGTTCCTGTAGAATATGAATAGAAGCATGCTTTAATAACCTTGTCCTGCTTGTGTTTAATATGCATTGGGTTGTCATTGCAGAAAAAATAGCTGGACTATGTTAAGTCCTTGAGGTGAATATCTAGAAGTCTTCCCTGTCTTCGTCTGATGGGCTGCACCCAAGAAAATTGGTATCATAGTGAAAAAGCCCTCCTGTCCTATAGGGAATCATTTTAATCCAACTATGAGTCAAACGATTGGGATTAATTTTCTTTTTTCTCACTATATTGAGAAATTCTTCAAAACATGTCTCTAATAAAATAGTATTTGTTTGTTTGTTTGTTTGTTTGCATGAAAGGGAAGTCAATAGGAAAAATTAAATTGCTTCAATAATGAACACAGTTATTTGATTTGATCCCATACAATTCGAAATCAATCTGATTTGAATTCAGCAACTTTAGTCCTCTTTAGCTCCTAGATTCTAATTTTCAGATATCGTATCAGGCTCATAATGTTCTAAAGCTCTGATGTTTGCATATTCTTACAATATAAATTACCATTTTCTAAAAACAAGATACACTAATTTCTATACTTATAAAAACCTATGAATTTAAATCATTCTACAGTGGCTCAAAACCTAATATAGAATAATTTATAACTACTTTCTTGAAGATTCTAACTTGCCTTTGTAAATAGAACAAGAAGTTTGTCCAAGCCAAGAGTATAGCAATTGCACCACAGTGCCACTGTAAATGAGCTGGTAACGTCACAAGTAAAGATGACACAAAAATGATACTTGTAGTATAAATTGCCCAGTCAAGAAGGTTAGAATAATCCATCAAATAGCTTAATTTCTAAGATATAAAAAAGTTAAACATTAATATTGTTGAAAATGAAGCAAATCAGATAGCACATTATTATTTCTAATTAATTCTAATAGACCAATTCTGGAGAGTCAGTTTGGTGTAGTGGTTATGGCTCTAATCCTGTCTTATGCTCAAAGCCATCTAAGTGACTGTGGACCAGTCACTCTCTCTCAACCCTAAGAAGGAGGCAATGACAAACCACTTTCAAAAAACCTTATCAAGTAAACTGCACAACTAGTCCAGGCAGGTGCTAGAAGTAAAAAACTGACTCAAAGGAACACATCGACAGAAAAAAAGAGATCCTATTAAATAATGTTTTTCTTCATAAAAACATTTTATGTTAACTGCACATAAAATACTTCACATAATATTAAATAAATAAAATTCACAACATTAACCAATACCTGTTGGAATAGCTGTATTATTTCTTTGCAGATACCAAATAAACTCATGATAAAAACTAAAGACATACAAACTTTAATGAAGTATGATTTCTGAAATGAGAAAAAAAAACAGGAAATGGTATTAATGGGTAAATGGAAAACATTTTTTTTTCATTTTGCTTTTAATGTATTATATTGATGGGAAAATTGCCCAATATCTTGCGCTATTAGTAATCAGACATAATATATAAACTTGAAAATTGAAGTCTGGTGCCAGATGGTAGAAGATTATCCTATACTATTAACAAATATTGCAGAACTACAAAAATACAGAAACATGGAAGTATTCCTTAGAAAAAAGAAGTAGATTGATTATGCTCAAATTTCCAATCCAAAACTATGATACTGTACTGCAAGACTGAAACTAAATCTCCCCAGTATCACCCAGTATCCTTAGGGAGAGAGAAGAGACAATTCTGAGGGCAGAAGGATTCCCGGGATCCAGCTCCAAGTACAGAAGTACAGAAGAAATAAATTATACCTGTTAGCCTATGACAGCAAACCTTTTAGAGATCAAGTGCCCAAAAACTGGCCCTGCCCCCGCTCCACCCCCTGCCTGCCCCCGCTCTGCCCCCTATCCCCCGCCCTGCCCACCCACAGGACCACTCACCGCCTCCAGGGCCCACCACAGATCACCCAGGCAGCCCAGCAGCGCTATGGCAGCCACACCCTCTGTCCGCCCCCTGCAGCATCAACTGCATGATGGGGTGGGAGGACAGAGTCTTGTCTACGCTGCTTGGCTGCCATGTCCTTCGCTGCGCTGCTCCGTGTGGGCCATGCTCGAGGGCGACTGTCCTTCAGGGGGCTGCTGGAGAGGAGGGGGTCGCAGGGGGAAAGAAAGCTGGGGCAACGGCACGTGTGCCCACAGAGAGGACTCCGAGTGCCACCTCTGGCACCTGTGCCATAGGTTCGCCACCACTGCCCTATGAGGTATTTCTAACTCCACAAGGATTCTTTCTTACTTTCTTCAGCTTAGTGAATTAACTCTCTGACTATCATGCTATGCAAGCTATGGAAGACAATAACCAAAATTCTTAACATATTGTATAAATGCAGAGCCAGGTCTTTACCAACCTTGTTATGCTTATTACGTGAACTCAGCTACAGTACTTACACAACACAATAAATATGCTGTAAGGGACAACATAACATTCAATATAAGTTCCTCCATTTCTGTTACATCTCCCAAAGAGATGTTTTTGTTTTATCCATAATACACAAGCATTATTCACTGTAAAATTGCTGGGAACAACTGTAGTAAACAATGTGGAACAATAGAGAAGAACATTTGTAGCTCAGGGTTGAAATGAAAGATCCACGGGGGCCATGGAACTTGGTTGTTTTCTTGCAGACATTTTATTACCAAACAAGGTAACATCATCAATGGTAGTGGGGGGTGGGGTTTAGGTTGGTGGGTGTGGTCTTGGTGACCAACACTGACAGGACAAGCCTCTAGAACAGGGGCCTTCAAACTTGGCCCTTTTATGACTTGTGGACTTCAACTCCCAGATTTCCTCAGCCAAGCACGCTGGCTGAGGAATTCTGGGAGTTGAAGTCAACAAGTCATAAAAGGGCCAAGTTTGAAGACCCCTGCTCTAGAATATAAAATTAGAGCAAACCCCACTCCTTACTACCACCAATGATGTTATCTAGCTTGGTAATGAAATGTCTGTGGGAATACCACCAAGTTCAGAGAGTACCAAGGATCTCTTTATATCAGTGATGGCGAGCCTTTTAGAGACCGAGTGTCCAAGCTGCAACCCAAAATCCACTTGTGCATCATCGGGTGCTGGGTGGGTGTGGCCCATTGGCTGGGCATGGCCCATTGGCTGGGCATGGCTGCGGTGGTAACGGCAGACTGGGTGGGACTAAAAAGTTCAATCAAAGTTGTCTTCCAACTTTGCAAGTTTTTTTCCCCCGCAAGATGTTGAAATTGACTGATTGATTGAACCTTTTTTTTTTGTACACAAAAGGCCTAAAGTGAAAAGGTTTTATAAAACCCAGCTGAAGGCCTAAGACTGGGGAAACGGCACGCGTGCCCACAGAGAGGGCTCTGAGTGCCGCCTCTGGCACCTGTGCCATAGGTTCGCCACCACTGCTTTATATGGAACAATGTTGAATAAGCATTGTCTCAGTTATCACATGTTTTCTGACCTTTCCTCCCTTCCCATAAAACCTTGTTTCCTGAATGTCTGCTAACACTGGAGATATAACTAGGAACAGAGATTCAATCTGTGAGCCTACACAAGGTTACGCAATTTGTGTGCCTAGGCCGACAAAAATATTGGTTAGTGCAATCCGAAGTACCACTCCAAACATTGTCAAATTATCCTTTTTAATTATAAAAGGACAAATCTTAATGGTTAGCAATATTAACTCAATTAATCAAATTTAAATTTAATGACACTTATTTAGTCTTGATCCCTCCCTAATTTCTGTCCTAATCTCATTTACTTTTTTTGGAAATATGTCTGTTCATCTCACTATGGCATGACAACTATGGCAGCATATCCGTCATTTAGGATCCAACCAAGACCAAGGTAGCCTCAGGAAAAGTCATACTTAAATATTTTTCCAGAGTTCTAATGGTTCTAGATGCCTCCACAGATTCCTAAGCTGTATACTGTAAGTAAATGCAAATATTGAAAGGAAACATATCTTTCTTTCCAGGGCTTTTTTTTTTCATAGAACGCCCAGAACGGAGTTCCGGTACCTTTTTGGGATGGAACTTTGTAGGGTAGGCAAGGCGGGTTGTATGACGCATGTGAGTTCCGGCACTTTTTTTTTTTTTAGAAAAAAAGCACTGTTTCTTTCACCTCTTCCACATAAAAGTCCTGAAATATCTATCTGAAAAGAGGTGGTTTCCATGTCAATAAAACTAATCAATAGGCGCATCAGAATGCACTTTAAAATATTAATGTTTATACAGACTTGAAATACTACTTTACAATTCTATTTAGTAATACTGTAAGAACTTAGGAACTGTTTTTCTAGATCAAATTAAGATCTTTTCTTTCCCAGAATTCTAATAATGATGATTCTTGGAAGATCACAAAAATAAATGAAAGCAAATTCATTTATATGTGTTTCTTGATCATAGGTTCAAGTTCATTGATTTATTGATACATTCAACTACAAAGCAATGTAATGAATTAAAGCTGTACCTTATTATCAAAAGGTCCATGTTGAAGCGGTTCATCGAAAGAAATTTCTGGCTCTAAATTGGTGACCAGGAGGGTAAGAGGTATTAAGCCAAGGGAATACACAGCTAGATTCAAAATATGCGCTCGTAAACCATAGGCCATCCTATAAAGTAAAATTGTATTCAGTATGACTTTCATAATATAAATGATAGCATTTTTCACTTCAGCAGGAAGAAATGTAAACAAAAAGAGCCTCTGAGAACAAAATCTAAATTGGAACATTTTTTAATAATTATATTTGCAATAGCTATAATTACTAGGGATATCATTACTCTTATGTGTTCTTTCCATAAATCATAAATGTATTTATTTATTAAATTTGTAAGTCATCTATCTCCCCAACATAAATAAATAAAGCGATTTAAGAGGTCAGATTTCAAAGAACCTGAATTAGAACAAAATGTGAAAGAAAATATCTTTTAAAATGGCTACTTACCATTTCATAAGTAAATATTGTGTACAAACAGGATGACTAAGCAGTTCAACACGATTGTAACGTACCATGCCCTGGGGTAAGATGGGAAAAATACAGGTTTTTCATTTTACATCCAACCTATTATTTATATTAAACAATAATATGATTAAACAATAATTATTATTAATTTAAGAACATGATCATATTCTTAAAATGTGTATTTATATATTTATTGATACAAAGATGAAAGCTATTCTACATCAGCAAATAGATGTACTGTAAGGCATGTATTCTGCCACCAGTTAAATATGATTTTAACAGTTTTGTTAATCAAAATGGATAACTTGAAAATATGTGATTATTTGGAGTGGGGTGAAAGAAAAAGAGAATCTCAAGTCAATCCTAATGAACTGCAAATGTAAGGACATTACAGTGAATCCTTACAGAATATTTTAAATGGTCCTAGATTACAGTTTCAGTTGCTACAGCAGGGGTCCCCAACCACTGAGCTGTGGCCCACTACTGGGCCTCAGCCTGTTCGGAACCGGGCCATGCAAGCGGGGGTGAGCACATGAGCACAGGCAAAGCTCCCCATGTGTGAGCGGCAACTGCTTGTGCTTGCATATGAAGCTCCCGTTGTGTGAGTGGTGGACACTTGCCCTTGAGCACAAAACTCCCCTCACAGGAATGGTGTCTTAAATCGCACGCAAAGTTCCCGTCCCCTTCCACTCACAAGGAACTATCCCCACTCCCCCACTGCCAGGTCACCAAACCAGAAAGGTTGGGGACCTCTGCTCTACATTATTAGATATGGTTTCACATAAGCATAACTTACGTTTAAAGCAAGAAGCGGCTCATAAACTACTCCCTCATTCTCTTTAACTTTCTTCTTAAGTTGCAATGGACATTGAAGATATGTGAAGTTATATTCAACCTATGTAAATATGAACCAACACAGCTTAATTTTGGAACAAACTTGTAATACATCATACTTTTAAAAGTTTTAACTTAAATCTCTTCTAAAATCTTAGAAAAAAATAGTCTGGGCATGATTGCCAATGATTATGGTTTGTAAGCTTACTTACTTACTATGAAATAAATAATATTTATTTTAATAAATATATTCAGGGTATAGGCATAAGCATAATTATTCACACACAAACTTTGATATTATAATTTCTTCAATTCAGGGAAATTAAGGAATTTAAAATATTTGGGTGTTTTATAAAATTTTGATGTAATATTTACTATTGACAGTATATATTCCATTTTGGATTTTAGTACTGAACTTAACTTACATTTTGGTGAGAATTGTATGTCACTTTAAATCATGGTCATATAACAATCCTATAAGCTAGTCTTCAAAATTAAACAATTATTTTTAATTAAATCAAGATTAGTTAATTAAATTTAATATAATTGCTTCTTTTTATACACATACACACATATGCATATATACATATACATATACATATACAAAAGCAGAGCATAAAAGAGCATGGATGTACAGGTTGTTTCTGTAGATTTAATTTATAATAAGCTATAGTTTAATGTAACATGCATTTTTTTCAGTGAATTCCAATTAAATAGTAGTTAAAATACATTATTTAACTTAATATATAACAACTAACCAAATGTTTCTTGCCTAAGAATCATATGGCCATTAGTACCTCAAAATGCTTTATTAATTCTAAAACTCCTTAGTAGATAAAACTGCTTTGGATTTTACTTACAAAGAAGTCTTTAGATCCTTTGTCTTCAGGTGATTTAACAATGCAATTGTCTAAAACCAACTAAGCAAAAACAGAGAAACATTTCTATGTTTTTTACTAACAAAATTATGCAATCACATTATACAGTGTAGAAAATTAATTCTGAATAAAATTGAATGATGAAAAGTAAATCTAAACTGAAGCGGTTTTTAATTTTTCATATTCAAAAGCACACTAAGGATTTGTTTTTGTTTTAGGTTCAGAGACATGTGGCAAAGATGACATGTTTAGTATTTCAAAGTTTAATCGTGACACTAGTAGTCACTGATAGAAACAATAACATAAGAAGAAAACAGGCCATATTAAAGCTTATACATGGCATAGGGAGTATCTACAGGTTGGGTCAAAATAACCATGAAGAGAGATATGCTGAAATATACGCTAATTTCACACAATACTATTGTCTCAGTCTTTTCCAACTTTATGCCCCTTTGGGATTATAGTTCCAGACTACCCTAAACTGGATTATAGTTTAAGATGTCCCCAAACTGGGGATATAATGAGATCACAAATTGGAAAAATTAAAAACAACTTTTTTGTAAATTCAAGGGTTGAACTCATATACAACTCAATGTTTTTAAATAAAAACTACTAGGATTTAATGGACAGAATTCCATGTTGTTATTTTTCATAACAATATGGAAATAGCTTCTCACTGCCTTAATTTGGGGGGAAATGAGGTAACTTTCCAGTTCTGGCCTTAACTACAAGTTACATTACTAGCTAAATATAACCTTACTTTTAAACAGTCGGGAAGATATTCAACCATCTCTAGTATTGCACATTTGTTTATAGTAGAAAAGTGAGAAAATGTTGTTATAGATTCTTCCCATCTGAAAAAGAAAATAAGTTGAAAGGGTTGAGAATGACTATTTGTAGTGATCGGAGAAAAAAATACATTGCTGTATCTTCGATAAGGATAAAGTATTCTTTGGGCAAGCTCCATTCAGGGTGATTCCATGCAGTTTTCTTTGCAACAGTATAGAAGCGGCTTGCCATTGTCTCCCATCCAAATACTAAGCAAGCCTTACGCTGCTTAGCTTCCAAACCAGACAAGACCACCTATGTGCCATTACCTGATCACAACATTCATGTTTTTAAAAGGATTACTGCAAAAATGTTGATATGCAGCTCAACTACAAACACTGTCATAACAAAGTAAAAATGAGTAGGCTAGGCAATGTTTAGCATGTTGTATAATAGCAAGGTCTTAGCAATTCTTGAAGTAAAGTGGTATGTCACAGCTTTAGATAGTTATGTAACCATGACATACTATTGCTATTATATGTTATGTGGGAAAAATGTCTTAATTTAGCTAAACATTGGCTTCCTACTCCTATATCTAGCATTTTGTGAGTATACTCTATATTATCAATGTAACAGGAAGGATGAAAAAACCTATGTAGGTATATTGGGCTGATTCAAAAAGGGAAATTAATACTCTTGAGTTGTCTATCTGAACCAGAGCTGAACTGGTGTGCATTCTTTAAATTGATTTGTATACCAATGGGAGGATTATATTGAAATATAGCATAAAACTCATTTTCTTACAAGAAATGCTTATTATATTTATGCTTTATTAAACTACAAAACACAATGTTGGATTTGAATTCTACAAGCATTTTCATCCAGATTATAACAGTGCCTTTTAAGATTCCTCACTTATCTTGGGGGGGGAGAATGTGGTAGGGAGGAGCATATAGTAGGCCTTTTCAGTAGGGAGATGCCTTTTGTGGAAGAGCTTGTTCCCTTGCATGGCCTTCTGCAACCAGAAAAGTTGATTTTCTAGGAGATCATCAGAAATTGACTTGAGTCAGCAGCACTAATATAGCTTAATTTTTATTATAATTTCTGATGTTAACATAATTTTTGTAATTATTGTTTTTTTACTTTGATTACCTGTAATCATACCAAGAATATGTTAAAAACTGAAGTAAACAAATAAACAAATAATTCCTTCAGTTGTCTCTTTTGGAGGCTAAATATTTTTCAACCATTTTTCATAGTTTCCAGGTCCCTTATCTTTTTAGTAGTTCTCATCTGAACTTATTTAATATCCTTTTCAGCTATAGTGCTCAGAACCAGTCTAAGTACTGCAAGTGATGTTCAACCAGGGCAGAGTGGAATGGAAAATGACTATGCATGATCTGGACTCGATTTTTCAGATGATTAATGCAGAGAAGGTAACATTTGTCTTTTTAGCAGCT
Source organism: Protobothrops mucrosquamatus (assembly GCF_001527695.2). Lineage (NCBI taxonomy): Eukaryota > Metazoa > Chordata > Lepidosauria > Squamata > Viperidae > Protobothrops > Protobothrops mucrosquamatus. Next base: position 496,552 of record NW_015386859.1, on the reverse strand, counting down.
GCATGAAACTGCTTGCTCATGATTGACTTAACTTTCAGTGCAATGAATAGAATTTAGCAGAGATAAATATAAAGTTCTGCATTGGGTCAGGAAAAAAACAAAGAAATATAACATCAGGACATCTGACTTGCAGTAGTAGATGTACAGTAGTAAATAAAAGTTTTGGTTGGTCTTCTTGACCACCTTCTCATTTCATAATGAGAATTAGAAGTGGGATTTCACAGAAGAGAGAGGGAGAGAACTCCTAAACAGATGTAGGAAGGCTTACCTTTTATGTAAAATTACAATCTTTACAACATCTTTTCGTTCATTGTGTATGGCTTCATGAAGGAAAGAAGCTTCATTTTCATTCAGGAGAACTTTGGCATTGGCATCGAGAAGTAATTTCACTGCTCTTGCGTGACCTTCTCTGGCAGCAAGATGAAGAGCTGTGTCCTTTTCCCACCCCAAGAACAATTACACCCCAAGAACAATTTATTAAAATAATGCTATTAGTCTATGAAACAAACAGCACATGGAGCTGAAACTGCTGTAATTTTTTCTCTAGTACTTCACTGTCTCTGCTTCTATGTTTTCCTCCGACAGATTTTAAACTGTAAACATCAAGATGCAAGGATGTTCATTTATTCTACTGTTTGGTTGTGCAACAATCCTTCCAGAATGCCCACAATGCAGGGAATCAGAGATTCATTTTGAAACCCATTTTTTTAAATTAAACTCCGAATTGTTGATATGATCTATAGCTTCATTTCTGTCCATACTAAATAGCATTACTTCTAAGAAATGAATAATTACTCAAATATTTTATTTATGATAAACAGGAAATTAATTCTTGTACTTTACAAAAGGTTAACTATATACCAAAAATATTACTAATATTTGGAAACTGATGTCAAATTTTATTAATAGATGGACAAAAATCCCATTACATTGACAGGATGTTGCCAAATGTTATCAAAATTAATATCATTTGGTTGATACGTATTTGAAGGGTAACCCAAAATTAATTCCAAATAGGTATTTCATGCATATTTATAGATTTTGATGAAAATGGAAATGGAAAAACAGGTCATCAAGAATCTCACTGGCTAAGTTGAAGATATCTTTTGAACAACGAGGTTTTAATTTATCATATTTCCAAAAATGTAATAGAACAGTGGCAAAGTGGTTAGAATGTAGTATTGCAGGCTAACTCTGCTTACAGTCAGGAGATACATCCTGACCGGTTGACTCATCCTTCTATTCTCCCAAGGTTGGTAAAATGAGGACCGAAATTGTTGGGGGCAATATGCTGATATTTGTATAACACTTAGAAAGTGCTGTTAAGCACAGTGGAGCGGTATGTAAGTCTAAGTACCAGTGCTATTTCATCATCTATATTTAGGAGGAATTAGAATTTAGCTGAATATTCTACCTCTACACTGGAAAGTTATTATGTATCTTTATTAAAATCTTTGCAATTATTCTAATCAACATATAGTAAATAAAGGTTTTTCACTCCCTGGTTTACAACAGCTAGATATATTTGGGGCACAGTGAGACATAGATTAAAATTTGACACTGAGTCTTCTAAATATTTAACTTTAACATTATATAAAAAAATCCACTTTAAAACATGTGTTAAGACATTCCAGAATTACAGTGGTTTGTAATTGTTATTTTAAGGACTTCCAAACAACAACCAGATTTAGGATTTTGTTTGTCTGATATTCAACAATGATAATATAAGTCTGCAATACTTGGATCAGATTCCTCAAAGAATGTACTGTATTCAAAAAGAATTACTTTCTCTGTAAGTAATGTAGAAAAAATGAGGATATGTTAATTCATATGATTTTGTCATGTCCAGCTTTGGTTTCTTTTGGGAAGAACATGGTAATATATAAGTAAATGTTTGGGTAAATGCTTTCATGTTAAAGATGTCAATGTTATTTTGAATTCTACTGCAAAATCCTGGAATCTGACTATTTTACAGGAATATAGGTTATACTGGATAGCTAAGAAAACCATATTTCTTAGCTATAGTAAAAGTACTATTATCCCTGATATCAAAGATTGAATTTAATATAAATTTAATTTATATAAATATAACATCTCAATTTTGGAAAGGCTGCTTTTTCTGATATAGGTGATTTACATCAATTTAGTATATTATTTTTTTCCGGACATATTATGTAACACCTAGCTCTCTGGAAAAGGCCCTAATAGAAATAACTGGAAATAGTGACATAGTCATTCTTGCCAAAAGAATGAAAAGCAACTACAATATTTGGGCTCAGCTACCCAGAATAAAGGCAAGTGACAGAAGTGCTCCTGTTTTTTTAATGGCCACATGCACCCTACAAGTTATGTGATAATAACAATTGTAACACATTCGAGTTCCAATATTATGTAAGAGCTCACTGAACTACATAGTACTTAAAATTAAAGTTTAATATTACTATTATAACTAAAAATTGGAAAGAAACTTACCCCTTTGTCATTTACTTTATCGGTGGATTTCATATTGGTATTCAAAATAATTTGCATTGTGCGACTATATCCACCCAAAGCAGCATGATGCAAAGGTGTCCAGCCTTTATAATCACTTATGAAAAAAACAGAAAATATTCTTACTTTGTTATAACAATTGAATGTTAGTCCATGGGGATGTGTGTGTGCGTGTGTGCATGTGTAGAGAGATATACTATATACAAGGTGGCAAGTAATAATGTGTTCGACCCTCAGTGCCAACAACAACTTAATTTTAAGAACTTCTAAGGGACAGATGATTATTACTACAAGGGCAATTCAGAAATAAACCTCCGTTTGGTTATCATTGACAGACACTCGCAGATCTAGAACTTTTATTTTCAACATAATCACCATTTAAATTGAGGCACTTGTCATAATGTCTTTCAAGGCTTGAAATTCCTTAGTAGTAGTCGCTTGTCACCAAATCTGGGCTATGGGGGGGGAGTAATCAAAAACATCCCAATGGAACTGCTTCAAAAGTTCTTGGGTGCATCTAGCAATGTGCGGGTGAGCATTATTGTGAACCAACACCACACTGGATGTCAGCATGCCCCAACGCTTGTTATGGATGGCTCATCTGAGTTTTCATAACATTTCACAGTAGATTTCTGAACTGATGGTCGAACCATGCTCCATGAATTTCACTAGCAGTACTCCTTTGGCATCTTCACATTTGATGGGATTTTTTATGGCACCACTTCCAGTGTGGTATTGGTTCACGATAATGCTCGCCTGCACACCGCTAGTTGCACCCAAGAACTTTTGAAGCAGTTCCATTGGAATGTTTTTGATCACCCTTCCTATAGCCCAGATTTGGCAATGAGTGACTACTACTAAGGAATTTCAGACCTTGTAAAATGTTATGACAAGTGTCTCAATTTGAATAGCGATTATGTCAAAAAGTAATATAATGTTGTAGTTTTCTAATGTGTATAATAAAACTTCTGTATCTGCGAGTGTCTGTCATTGATAACCAAACAGAGGTTTATTTCAGAATTGCCCTTTTATATCCTGAGACATAAAACCATGGAACTCAAAGAGAATGTACTTTCTTTTCCACATGACTGTAACTCAAAGAGGATGTACTTTCTTTTCCACATGACTGTATTTCCTGAATAATTTGTTCCTTAATAATTCAGATCATTATAAACATACATATATCAAACATATATAGTTGGGGGCCAGAATGTATGCATGAATGTATGTCAGTCTTACTTAAGTGTAAAGACCAGGAAATCAAATCCACAGAAAGACCAGACCTATGCTTTATTGAAATAGGCTATAATGACAGAATCTCGCAATTTACCTACCTATTAAAGAGGGCACCTTTCTTTAGGAGAAGCTGGGTCACTTTCTCATGTCCATATTGAGCAGCCAGATGTAAAGGTGTCATACCTTTCCTGTCTCCTTCATTCAACAGTCTGGTATCGTCCATAGACTCCAGAAGTCGAAGACAGGTGTTCAATCGTCCATGGCTATATAAAAGATAAATGACCCATTATTAAGGATAAAATCTGGAATAGAAAATGGTCAATGAGGAAAGATTTTCCGTCTTACCTAGCTGCAAAATGTAATGGAGATTTCTTGTCTCTGCTTTTAGCATATACCGAAACATTCATGTCAAGAAGGAGATTCACTGAAAGGGGCATGCCTTGTTTGCATGCATAATGTAAAGGAGTGCATCCTTCATGATCCTCCTCAGTTAGAAGTTTTCTAATAGTTTTCATCTGTCAGATATAAAAAGCGGTACCTTTTAATAGAATTCTAGAAACATTGGAAAGTTATTTTGAACTCACGTCCTGATATGTTACTAAAGATCACAAAACAATGTTCCCTGATGTTGTATTTATAACATGTTTTCAATGCTTTAGTTTGTTATAACTCTAAGTTCACATTTAGAATGGATGAATATAATTTAATGTGATTTACCATAAGGAATTTTGATATTGTTTGCTGCCTTGAATTTGGAATATGCTTTCCTATTGAACTTTGGTACTTTAATGGTACAGCTCTAGGGAATACTTTGATTTCTCTGCCGAGAGGTGTTGAAAAGTGATATTCAGTTGAATAAAAGTAGATTCGAACTAAAAACTAAAACCAGAAAAATGTCTGCAATTGAAGTCTAGTTTTTATATATAATCTGCAATACCAGCAGTAATGTTTCATCCTATGTGTTATTTATTTGTAGCCTGCCTATTATTTTTACAACTCACTCAGGACTGCAGACATATCCAACATACTTTCTCCCTCCTATTTTCCCCACAACAACAACCCTGTGAGGTGGGTTGGGCTGACAGAGAGTGACTGGCCCAAAGTCAACTAATTGGCTTTCATAGTTAAGGCAGAACTTGATCTCATGGTCTCCTGCTTTCTAGCCTGGTGCCTTTAATCACTAAACCAAACTGAACTTAAATATGTATGTTAAATATCATGAAGAAAATAAAAATACAGGTAGTCCTTAACTTACAACCACAATTGAGGCCAGAGAAATTTGTTAAGTGAGCTTTGTCCCATTTTACGACTTTTCTTGCTGATTTGTTAAGTGAATCAAGGCAATTGTTAAATTAGTAACATGGTTGTTAAGTGAATATGGCTTCCCCATTGACTTTGCTTGTCAGAAGGTCACAAAAGTTGATTACATGACCCCAATATACTGCAATTGTCATAAATATGAACCAGTTGTCAAACATCCTAATATAAATCACATGACCATGGGGATGCTGCAACAGTCATAAGTGTAAAAAATGGTCATAAGTCACTTTTTTCAGTGCCGTTGTAACTTTGAACAGCCACTAAATGAACTGTTGTAAGTCAAGGACTGCCTGTATTAGTTCTTAAAAAATATTAGACAATTATTTATTAAAAGTTTCACAAATTTTTGTTACCTCCAAAATATTGTCAGTCAGATGCTGCAACCCTCCAGGATGTAGGACAGTTAGATGTAAAAAAGTACGACCAAGGTGATCTTTTAATTCTATATTTGCTCCTAATTTGAAAAACAGATTTTTATTTCAAACTACTGACAAGCAATTTTAATTAACTAACATTGATCTTGCTCATAAAGTGTGTTTTATTCATTTTGTACCTTTTGCAATTAACAGGTTTACAATTTTCCATGATGCACGAGAAGTGGCAAGTAGTAATGGTGTTCGGCCCTCAATGTCAACACTATCAATATTTGCTCCCTGTAATGAAAATCCATCAAAAGTACAGTAATAGAGAGATATTAATGACAACTTAGGGAATTACACTACGTGTGTGTGTATGTTTGTATGTATATACACACGCATTCAAACATATATGTATATACTGTATACACACCAGCTTTATATATATTATAAACAGTATTATAAATAAATTTATTTGTATATTATGTATTTGTGTGTGTGTGTGTGTATGAAAATGTTGCTTGTTTTGAATACCATAGTTTATTTCTCTATTTAAATAAATTGGACTTTTAAATCGTAACATGTGACAGGTTAACGAAGAATGACATAATATTTATTCAGAAAGATGTTTTTACTGACTTCTGTTGTTACTACGTGGGTCAAACTATTTAAGTTGGATGCTGTGGCAATATAGTATGGTTTCTTAGAACTGATACACTGGCAGCATTTAACTTACATTGATACTATAAATGGGTACCGGTATTAGCACCATTGAATTTACACATTATGTTCCTAATATTTGTGTTCCTCTATAAATTTACTATATCAGTTAAACAGGAAATTATTTTTTTAATCATGTCTTACTGCATGATACCATACAAACTTCCAGTAAGTTTAATATCAATCTTTATTGCTGTTTAATTAAAAATTCAATTATAGCTAAATGTTTACCTTTGAAATGAGATATTCTGTCATTTCATCGTGATCAAACAATGCAGCCCTAGCAGGAAAAATGAATAGCAAACCAAAATATCACAAGGAGCACATAATAGTGAAATGAAAAGTTATATTTTGTCTCTGATGTACTAGTTTTTATCAATTGTAGTCTCTAATCATGATAGAGTAAAAGCTCTTCCAAGTATACAATATATGAACTTCCAACTTCAACTGGATGTTATTTGATGGCATTAAAAGTATAATTGCAGAATTATAAGCTGTTCCAAGTAAAACTGCTTTTAGCAATTGACTGAGGGTGATTTTGTTAATGCAGATGGTTTTCAAGTGGTCCTCCAGATGTTTTGAAATTGCTGCCAAGGTGCTTATTATTATTGGTACTAACTTTGTTTTCTTTTGCCATAGTCGTTCTACTATTTGCAGGTCTTTGTGTTTTGAGATTTTCTACAGATTTTTTTTTCTTCTACTTTTTTATACATTTATTATTTGTTAAACTTCATCCTGCCTGATTCTCAAAAACTCTGGGCAGTTCATAACAATAATAAAAAAAAGAAAATACAGTAAAATCAATAAAAGATAAAAGATGGCAATGGCAATGAAGTAAGAGGTCTCACTCTCTCTTGCCAAAGGCCTTAATGATGAGCCCGGGGGAACTAGGCTACTGAAACCAGTGCAAATAACTCCATAATGTTTGGAAAAATTAGTAAGAAAATACCATATCATAAACAATATAAGGAACCTAAGGAAAACCCTTACCTATGGAGCAATGTTTCCTTATTTCCATCGTATGCGTTAATGAGACACTCCTCCCCTGTATAAGCTGACATCAGTAACTCGATAATCTCAGTAGCTCCTTGGATAGCAGCAAAATGAAGAGCTGTGCAGTTGTCACCCTATAAGTGGAGATATAAACCAAGAGAAAACTTATAATCCCTAAACCAAATATTTTTGATATTTTCTGATATACGGTCTTATTAACTGTATAGAATTCAGATTACAGACATAATCTAGACTCTTCCTTTTTGATTCCACTCAAATTCAGTTCATAGGCAACATTTCTTTTTTGCAAAATAAATGGAGAAAATATTGCTCTTCATATCTTGCTGAATTATAATTCAAAAAGCTCCAGTCGTCATTGGATAAAGATGCAGGATACCTAGAGCTGTAATTAAATATCTGGGTTTTTTTACATGAAATAGAGAGCAAGAAGTGTAGAAATAAGAGAAAAAACTATTTCTGTGTATGAAAAAGGAAATGTAAGTATAATTTTTCCTATTGAAGAAGCTACCAAGAGGTACTGTACTAAATTATGGGAATAAAATTGGAATAACTAAACATACAATAAATATTGCAATGCATGAATTATGTGCAACTTCTCATTCTTTCAACAGGAATTTTAAAAATGCTTGTGTTTCCCCCCCTCCCACAATCGATGTTGTAAAATAAACATTTGTTTTATTAGATTTTACCTGTTTCAGATCAATCTGTGCTCCAAATTCAATGCACATTTTAATCATTTCCACGTCTCTGCTTTGGACAGCTAGATGAAGAGGGCTACTTTTCTCATTATTAATAAAATTAATATGATTTTTAGGTGAATACCCAAGTTGTTCACCTTAAAAATAAAAAAAACAATCTATGATATAGTTTTCTAAGAGAAAAAGAATAAAGGGTATTATTTACTGCCTTACTGATTCCTATTAAATGTTTAATAATAAACATAACATTTTAACATTTAAAAATAGGTTTATTCAAATACTTGACAACTTCTGTTCATTTTATAAGATTTTATTCAGCTTACAAAGATTATCAAAACTGTAAGCATTCTAAAGTAAGGAATACTGAAGGAGTTGAGTGCTGTGTCATCTGAAAACCTCTAATGTTATTTCTTCCTCCCTTTGTCTGTTTAAAATCATTTGTACTAAAGGGTACCGTATACATTTTAATACAGGAGCAGACAGCAGCTGTCCACTCCAGCCTAGAGCTGTAAAAATGGGCTATAAAATTCCATATAACCCACTAAAGTCATAGCAAAGTATTAAATTTTTCTGCATGTCTTTCTGCTGCCATCTAGTGTCATCTACTTCTTTTCAGTCCAGCTCTAGTACAGGTAATCCTCAACTTAAAACAGTTTGTTTAGTGACTGTTCAAAATTACAACAGCACTGAAAAAAGTGACTTATGACCGTTTTTCACTTACAACCATGGCAGCATCCCCATGGTCACATGATCAAAATTTTGATGCTTGATGTTCATATTTATGAGGGTTACAATGTCCCAGCATCATGTGATTACCCTTTGTGACCTTCTGACAAGCAAAGTCAATGTGGAAGTCAGATTCTCTTAACAACCAGGTTATTAATTTAACAACTGCAATGATTCACTTAACAACTATGGCAAGAAAAATCATAAAATTGGGCAAAAATTACTTAAGAAATGTCTTACTTAGCAACATAAATTTTGGGCTCAATTGTGGTTGTAAGTCAAGGACTACCTGCAATCCTGTTCCAAGCTCCTTTTTTTCTAAGAGCTGAAAAATCATTGGAATTCTTTTTCATTACTTTGAATAGTAATGGAAATATAACTCTGATAACATTTTAACACTTTTTAAAAGTAAAGTATTTTACCAATAATAATAAATTATGTGCATGTGCCAGCATTTCCCCTTTTGTATCACCCTTGGATCACTGCCCTATTTCTCCTCCAGCCTCAGGAGCCTTGCAGAATAACACATCCTAGCATCTGTTGCCCTGTTCATATTAATGGCTATTACACTCACTAACTTTACAGCCACTTAAACCCTACAGTCCTATAATATTTTAAGGTGTCATGTCTGAATGCTACTTCAATTGTAATCAATATTAATGGATGGTTTCCTAAATGTATTTACCTCGCTTTATAATCATCTCCAAACATAATTTCGAACCAGAAAAGGCAGCTGCATGGACTGGCATACAGCCCATATTGTTCACTTTACAAATGTCACCGCCTTTTTCAATCTGCAAGAAGGAGAACCAATTATGAAATGACAACTCTTAAACACTTTCACACACACTCATTGCATACACTACCATAATAGGTTATAAGAAATGAAAATCTTAAACACTGGCTAATTTATACAAATGCATTTTAGCTGGTGGTCTCTCCCAATTGTCTAACTGAGGCCCACAAATCAGAAAGTTGTACTTCTCACTCAGCCGAAGTATATCTTCCTCAATAGAGAAAGATTATCCTAAAGTTCCCTGGAATGATAGAGGGATTACTGGATTTCCGTACAGTCAATCTCTTCCCTTAAGGCATGGATAAGATTATCAAAATTTGCAGGAACCCAAGAAACAAGACAAATGTGTAACTCTTTACAATAAGATGCCACTTGATTCAATTCCAGCTGTTGAGAAGACTCAATTCAGATCAATTTATTTACTGGTCTTATATGCTGCTCCAATCATTATCTGCATCTGAGTGGCATATCCAAATCAGGTTAAAACAATAATTGCAATAATAAAAAATATACCACAGAAAATACAATAATCCTCTAACAGCTATATTATACTTACATATCAAGCAACACAGTTCACATTACAGATAATTCTAGACTTATAACCAGTAAGTTAGTGACCATTTCAAGTTCTAACAAACTCATTCAATGGATTCGAAGTTCCAATGCCTCCCCCCTCCCCATGGTCATGTGAGTGCAATTTATTATATTTTTCTGGAAACCTTAACAACAGCTGCCAGAAAAAAGATTGTAAAACGAGATTGTAAAACAAGAGCCATGGTGGTGCAGTTAGAATATAGTATTGCAGGCTGTTGACTGCCAGCAATTTGATCCTGATCAGCTCGATCCTTCCAAGGTTGTTGTTGGGGGCAATATGCTGATTCTATAAACTCCTTAAAGAAGGTTGCAAAGCACTGTGAAGCAGTATATAAGTCTAAGTGCTATTGCTATTACTATTGCTAAAACTGATCTGGCCATACTTTACAATCATCATGAAATTGTGGGCTCAATTATGGTGGCAAATCAATTACAACATCGCAACCCTCAAGAACATGAAGTTATAAAAAGATAGTGTAAGTAGCAGACAATGGACAACTCAAGCACACTGACAAAAATATATACATTTGTTATACATACCAGAAGTTTCAGTGCGTCAGGATTATCTTTATAACATGCTAATAGTATGGGTGTATTCCCACCCTCTCCTTCCAGATTTATATTCGTATTGTTGCATTCAAGGAAAATCTAAATATTCAAATAAAATGTAAATGTTTTCTGTCAACTTGGACCAGGATATATTGTAACTGTAACAAGGACTCATGTAATTATAACTGACAGACTCATTCTTGTTCTCTAATTTTAGATCACTTCATGTTTCTGACCAGATTTGTGATTTAGAGCTATGCCTTAATATTAGTATGCAATTAGTACAGTTAATGAAAACCTGTTTTGATATGTTTTACACTCCATTTTCAATGCTCACTGTTGTACTATATTATAGCAATATTCCAATGTTACATTTTTTAAGTCTAGAAGTTCAAATAAATATTAGCTCTTGTTTCTAAATTGAATGCATATACTCTTAAAACTCTCAGGATACTATTGCAATTTAGTGGTGTTAAGATATACCCTTGTTCTGTATGTAATCTGCTATATAACAATGGCTTCAATTAAGACTGAATCTTCTGGCACAATTAAGAAAGTCGGATATCATCATATTAGAGTTAGGGCCTGAACGTTTGTGGAAGCATCTTCCTTCCTGCCTGCCTGCCTGCCTGCCTTTATTCCACCCACACTTCCTCCCTCCCATCCTCCCTACCAATGATCACCATGTCTACTTAATGATTGCCACAAAAAGGTCATAAAATCAGGTCCAGTCATATGATAACCCGCTTAATGACCACAATGACTTATGATTATAATTCCAGGCTCAGTTATGATTGTAAGTTGAGGATTCCTGTATTGCCTGTTTAACTAAATTCTTCTCAGTTTGGAACAATTATAGTTATAAATTGAGGACTATCTATATATAGATTAATAACTGCAAATAAGACTCTCTCTACAATTTTTTTTATAACACTTTTGGTAGTGGTTTTCTATTACCTTATTCCTAAGGATAAGAGAAAATAACTAGACAATTTGTGCCTAAGTCAGAATGAAGATATAATCTCTCTGTTTCCAGGCTGGGGCTTCAAACCACACACTCAAACTAGTTTTCAACTATATACAGTACTAAACAATATTATCTTTTCTCATCAGAAAACTCTATTTAGGCAGAAATCTTGTCTTCATATGTGAGAAATCTTAGCTTCCAATTTTTCTAGATCACTGTGTTTCTTAATCCTGAGCTCTACACCACTGGTTCCCAACCTTTCTGGTTCCACGGACTGGCAGCGGCAGCAGGGGGAGGGAATAGTTTTGTGCAACCTAGATCTTGTGCATGAGCAAATGAAGCTTTGCACACTTGCCCGCCGCTTCCTCTTTCCAGTTCCCAAAGGCTGCAGGAGTTGGGGATCCCTGCTCTATACTTTCCATCACTTCAGCTTCATTGCATCAGAACACTTATTATCTTCAATATAACTTCCTGATAGAGCTAGTTTGGTGTAGTGGTTAAGGCATCAGACTAGAAACCAGGAGACTGTGAGTTCTAGTCCCACTTTAGGCATGAAACTGGCTGGGTGACCTTGGGCCAATTACTCTCTTGCAGCCCTAGAAAGGAGGCAAACCACTGCCAAGAAAAAAAACAGGCATTCATCAGGAATCAACTGGACCCAAAGTATCAAAAAGAGAAGAAACCTATCCTGAAAGCCAAAATTTTAAAACTATTTTTAAACTATCCTCTGTATTTTGCCTTCAACTAATAAAACTAAATTGCTAATTTCTGTTATCTGGTTTTCTTTTAAAACCTGAAGAACAATATCAGAATTTGAAAGATTAGCTTAGCTTCCACTTAGGAGTAGAGATAATAAGATGCAGCATTTCTCATCTGTGGTATAGTTCAGCATCTCCAAAAATCAAGATGCAGTATATCAATCCCCATTTATTCACATTAACTCCTATAAATGTCCATGACATGATCTTATTTTTTTAACTTCACTAACTTATATACATATAAATTTGGAAATGTAGCTTTACCTTAACTAAATCGTCAAGAAGATAATGCAGAGCCCAGTGAAGTGGAGCAATCAGATTGACATTAAGGATGTTTGGGTCGGCTCCTTTGCTGAGAAGTAATTTAATACTTTCAGTCTGTTGTTTTTTTGTAGCCCAGTGCAGTGGTGTATTTCCAGACACGTCTGTTACATTTAGAGCTATGCCAAAGACAGGAAAATCGAGTAAATGTCACTTCACACTTTTATTTCACATAAAATGATATTGTATTTCATGTAAAACTACTGTAATGAAATGTAAATGGAAATATAAATTTAATGAATAGAATAGAATAGAATAGAATAGAATAGAATAGAATAGAATAGAATAGAATAGAATATGGAAAGGATCTTGGAGGTCTTCTAGTCCAGCCCCCTGTTCAAGCAGGAGAACCTATACCGTCTCAGACAGGTGAATGTCCAGTCTCTTCTTAAAAATCTCCAGTGATGGAGCGCTCACGATTTCTGGAGGCAAGCTGTTCCACTGGTTGATTGTCCTCACTGTCAGGAAGTTTCTCCTTAATTCCAGGTTGCTTCTCTCTTTGGTCAGTTTCCAACCATTGTTTCTCGTCCTGTCCTCTGGTGCTCTGGTGAACAACCTGGCCCCCTCTGCCTTGTTCCAGATACTGGAACACTGCTATCATGTCTCCCCTATTTCTTCTTTTCTTTAGACTAGCTTTAGAGCAGAAACCTTATTCTGTATGTATTCTCAAGATTCTGCATTTAAACCAGGGGTAGTCAACCTTGGCTCTTTTATGACTCGTGAACTTCAACTCCCAGAATTCCTGAGCCAGCACAGCTGGCTCAGGAATTCTGGGAGTTGAAGTCCACGAGTCATAAAAGAGCCAAGGTTGACTACCCCTGATTAAACCATCAAATGTATGTGCATGCTTGTAATATGCTCTCAAAAGACCAGTAGGTGCATTTCATTCTACATGAATTTGAGTTGTAAATAGAGTAATTCTCAATCTACGACCTCAAGTGGGACCAGAACTTCCATCACTAAGTGATGTGGTGGTTACGTGATTCATCATGTGACCATCCCTGCTTTTACAATCTTTTTTTGCCATGGCCATTAAACAAATCACACTGTCATTAAGTGAATCCAAATTTTCTCATTGACTTTGCTTGTCAGGAGCTGGCTGGGAAGGTCGCAAATGGTGATCACACATGATCCCAGGACACTGCAACTGCTATAAATAAGTGCCGTTACCAAATTGTGGTCACATGACTACAGGGATGGTGTGACAGTCATACATGTGATGACCAGTCATAAATCACTTTTAGCATCATTGTAACTTTGAATGGTTGCTAAACAAATAGTTGTAAGTCAAGAACTACCTGTATATGTATTTGTGAATATATTCTAATTTTCCATCGAAAAGCTATTGCTATGTCACATCAAACACCAGGAGCAATACTCTGTGAGGTGCTTCAGCCAGATGTCAACTATTTTTCTTTTCTTGTTTGCTTCTTTTGCAAAACTGAATGTATTACAAAGTTTAAATTCCATACACTCCTCCATTCTGTTAAGGAAATGTTATCTTTCTCCTACAATCCCTCTCTAATAGTCAGCCTCCAATATCAGTTAGATAATCAGAATTTAAAAAGCTATTTCCTGAGTGCTGCAAAATATGCAAACATTTAAAATGAAAGACCTCCACAATATGCTAACAACTGGACTTCCACTAAATACATGGCTTTGATTATAGAAACAATTTACCCAGTTCCTTAAATTTGGAGCAATAGCAAAAGCAATGGCTAAAAGTATCTTAATGAAGAAACATTGCACCATCTGTAGCAATAACATATACAAAGCATGATGATTATTCAACAGATTGCATTGTTTGGACTTGTTGATTTCCAGACCTTGTCAGATGGGAACTTTTCAGAAGATTGAGATAACTTGTATGGTTTTCCCTTTCCTTTTCTAAGCTTCTGTTCTTCCCAATTGGGATGTTTTACATGGATCAAACTATGATTGGTGCAAATCACTGTTTCCCATTTTAGTAGTAACCAGATGCAAACTCATATTTATGAGTTTGCACATGCAAACTCAAATTTATTTGAAAAGTTTTGTGATTAAAGAAACTAATTAGAAGAAAGTTGCTTCATCTGAACATAGACAGATAGATATGCATCAACCACTCTTCCCTTGCCTATATTTCTGATAGGTTTAGAACAGGGGTCAAACTACTGGCCCGCAGGCCGGATGCATCATAGCGAAACTGCGCCCACCCCATTGCCAGCAATGGCAAAAAAGTCACGATATGTCAAGACACGTCATGTGATATTGCGAGTTTGACACCTGTGGTTTAGAACATCTGCAAGGGAAGAATGCTTGGAGAAAAACATACAGTACCTGTCTGTGTTTAGATGAAGCAATTTCCTTATAATTAGTTTCTTTAATCACAAAACTTTTCAAATAAATATGAGTTTGCAGGTGCACATAGAGAGATACATGCATAAACAGCCATTTTTTGAATGCAGCAGAATGATGTAACCCAACAGTATGTTATTAATGATGATCATGTTTGATTAGGTCACAGCACTTAGCATGATACATGACAAATATACTCTTCATTGTCCTCCTGAGTTACTGAATTGGCATTCAGCCTTAACCACAACTGCATTTTGGTACCTTGAGGTGAAGAACCATCCATGATCATTTGCATTAACTCAAGTTGACCATTTCCTGCAGCATGGTGCAATGGCGTAGCATTCATCCTATCCAGTTTCTTAAGTCCCCTACGATTCTTCTTAATGAAACTTCGAAGTCTGGAAGAGTTTCCATCAGAGACCACCTAATTGAGGTTTAAGAAATTTTAGTCTAGTTCCACAGAAATTCCAAATTATATCAATGTTTCTAAGTAGCTCTTTATTATATAAGATGTTGGCAGTGAATTATTAGTTAAATATTCATTCATCACTACAAAGGTTCATCTACTATACTAATAGCAGAGCTGCAGTTATTTAAGATGACCTTTAATCTAATTAGTACAGTTTATTTTATTTAGGTCTAAAAGGGTCCTGGGAACATGAAAATAGTTCTGCTGAGTGAGGCCTACTCCACCTTGGTAGCATCTCCCCCAGAAAGTATTAAATTTCTACACTGAAGCATATTTGAAGAAATACTAAGTAATATAACAATTAGATTGCAGAAAAAGCTATATTTTAGCATGAGGTATTAGGACATTACAGTGTATTATATTAAGAAAACAAAAATTCCAACTGTTACCGGTATAAATGGCAAAAGGTGAAGGTAAGTGAAGATAAGTGAAGTTCATTTTAGATTACATTTTGAAAAAAAATAATCTTTCAGCACTTTAGCTTTTTTTGGTCAGAATGTATAATTGAAATTATAATCCATTCTCCCTACAATGTTATATATGTAGTTGAAAACTCAACATAAATACAGACACATCTACTTATCCATAAAGTTGGAATGGACACTTAGGATGCTTATGAGAATTCTCTAGAATATTTTAATAAGTAATTTACTATTGACTATTAATTATTTAATTGACTATTAATATTTAATAGTAATAGTAATCTGCAGAAGACTTGGGACAAAAATTAAGTACGCTCAGCTTGTCCTATGTAACTCAACAATGAAAAGGGTTAGCTAAGAACACTGGAAGCCCATGGAAGATTACAATTAAATTGAATACAAATTGGAAGGTTTCAGCCAAGAATTGATTTTAATTTAAAACAAGCATTGAAGGATTTTTGAGTGAATTGCACTAGTTTTCTAATCCCTTGATTTAAACCTTAGTAAAAATGCTAAGAAAATACATATCTGCTAATTGTTTAATTTCCAGCCTCAGCGTTTCACTAATGTATAGCACATGCAATCACTGAGTCATCTTCCAGCCCTTCTTGCCAGTTTCAAAATGTTGTGTTGAATTCAATACAATAGATGCAGTATTATCTGTAACAAATCATTTGTAGATTTTGCAGCTCAGTGAAAGTTTTACTCCCTATTCTAAGCCATTACTTTTGGCTTTAGGTGGAAGATCTCAACACTGGCCTCCAAAACAGAAAACTGATCTTGGAAGCCTGAAATCTGCTTTCCAGTATCTAACACTAGAATCAAAGTACCTGGGCCCATTTAGGTCACAAAATACAACATCCTTCTTCTACCTGAATAAGGACCAGATGGTCCAACTAGAGCTTTCCAGATGGGTTGGGTATCAGTCCCCAATTCTCCATCAAACTATAGAAATTTTTTTTTTTAAATCTGAAGACAACTGAAGAAGCCGGTTCTAAAATACAGAGCGGACGGAGAGAATCAGGACGAAAGGGTACACAGCTAAACGACCCCTCAATTTTCTCCACGAGCCTAAGACTTGGTCAGGAGTCCAGCGCAAGACGGGCTCTCGCTTGCTGTCTTTTTCACCTCTTCTGCAGAGGTGTTGCTCCTGTCTCTTCCCATTCCCCGGCGCGGTCGGCATCCCTGCCCCTAGCGCTCTCTTTGTTTTGGTCTGAACAAGCCACTCAGGATCGCCCGTCTTTCCCTCTCGTTTTCCACCGGTTCCCAGAGGCAGCTGTAGTGGGTATTGCCCGCAGGCACCTTACCTTAAAGATATCCTGCGAGGCCACCGAACAAGAGTCGGTTTCGCTAACCACCCCATCGCTAGACTCAACGGACTGCTGCTTCTGGACGGGTTTCCGAAACAACTTGAAGAACGAGCGCTTCATGGCTAGCGTGCTCGTGGCTGGCGGGACTTCAGGAAGCAACCTGCGAACCAGGACGTGAAAAGAAGGAAGTTGTGGAAACACTCTAATCTCGTCTCCCGAAGTGAACCCCCTCCCTCCGACTGCTCGCTTGGCGCGTCACGCCCACGGGGGGAGCGGGAGGGAGGCAGGAACGCCGAAAAGAGCGGACCGCGCGTGGGAGAAAGTTGGATTCTTCCCTAAGTGGCGGGCGTCAGTGGGACCATGAAGAAAATAAGGTTGGACTCTTCAGTTCTTCCTCACTGAGGAGTCTCACAGCTGGCAGTTCTGAAAACCAAAACAGATGGGATAGAAAGAGAAATCGGTGGAACAATTAGGATGGAACACAAGAGTCTCAGTCTTTCCATGTTTAGTTTGAGATAGCATGAATATATCTGCATATGTTCACATTGAATATATCTTTCATTTACATGATTTGTTTGTTGGTATCCCACCTTTGTTATTTTTATAAATAACTCAAGGTGGCGAACATATGTAATATTGCAGGATCCAGTGTGGGTCGGTCACTGGGAGCAAAGATTTTCAGACTCCTGCTGGAAACCATCCTTGGGGAACTTCTTTCTACCAGAATGTCTAGTATTTATGTTGTGCCTGGTTGTGTGTGGCTTTTTTAATTGATTGATTGGGGTTTTGATGGCTGGCTGTTAAGTTGTGGGCTGTTGTTTCTTTGTGCTGCCTAACACTAATACCCAATACACCTTCCTCCTCTTATTTTCCCCACCACAATAACCCTGTGAAGTGAGTTGGGCTGAGAGAGAGTGACTGGCCCAAAGTCACTCAGCTGGCTTTCATGGCTAAGGCAGGACTAGAACTCATGGACTTCTATTTTCTAGCCCAGTGCCCAGTCCTACTCATCTCTGCTCAGAGGTCTGTCTCACTGAATCTACTGCTTACTCCAAAATAGAAAGCCAGTTTGGTCTAGTGGTCAAAGGCCCTGAGCTAGAAACCGGGAGAATATGGGTTCCTTTCACCCTGCCTTAGACAAAAATCCAGCTGGGTAACTTTGGGACATCTACTCTCTCTTAGCCCTAGGAATGAAACGGCAAGCCATTTCTGAAAAAGCTGGTAAGAAGGCTATGTGGACCTATACAGGTAGTTACACAAAGTTAAGACTGAATTGAAGGCATACATAGTGTGGGAAGTCACACACACCCCCGAGAAAGAAATATTTTTGGAAATATTTAAAAGGCAGAATATATTTCCCTAAAGGATTTTAAAGGCAGAAACCACCACCCCAAGTCTCTGTGTCCCAAACAGAAACCAAGTTTGCAAAATGCAGATGATAATCTTGTCAGAAAGACTGGAGTCAGGAAACTGGGATTAGGAAGAAAGATCCTTAAAATCAGCACCAAAAATCTAAGAGTAAGGTAACAGCTGGTAAGGCCCTGTAAGCAAAGCAAAGCAAAGTTAGGAAATTAAGTCCCAGGCTAGGAGCGTCCCTTACCTGTGGAAAGCAAGCAGAGGTCCTCCCAGACATTTGAAGTTCGCAAACAGTGGTGGTGAAAAGTGAAGGTAAAGCCGGTAAGAGAGTGTCCCGTACCTTCTGCAGGGGGAGCAGAAGTGTCCTCGACAGACCCCTTTTTGGTCTGAAACCGTGGTGGTAGATCCCTAAAGGAGCATCACAAACTCTGTGACGGATCCAGAGTGCTCCATGGGTCCCTTTTTGACCCGTGGTGGGAGGTGGAAGTCTCACTAGGAGGCTTCAGTGCGCCAGACCTGATAAAACCAAAGTGAACCCTTGCATCAGGAATAAGGGAATCATGGGGTGTTCTAATTCAAGGGTTGAGATACGCTCCCCAGTAAAGCTTGCTTGAGGCCTGGGATGGGAATCAGCTACCCGTTCAGGCAGGTATGAAAAAGAGATAGGTAGAGAAACTATTTAAAAAATGGACTTTGCTCAAGCCTTTGCTGGGAAACCAATTTGGCTAAATAAAGGTATTTAAAGGGAAAATAAGAAATAGTGATTCTCTCTCTCTCTCTCTCTCTTCTTCCAGAGCCATCTTTCTCTCTGGCTCTCCTCTTCAATAAACTGCAACCTTCTTTCTAAAGCAGTCGCCGTGTTGTTTATCCACAGCTTGGACTGAACCGTGATGAAAACTTTTCCTTCAACAATAGAGACAAAATTTCTAAAGCAAGAGTCTACGAGGTTGAAGAATTTTAATGAAAGTTATGATTTAAGATTCACCATCTGGTTAATTTTTTATTTATTAAAATAAAAATTATTTGTTAAAATTATAATTGTAATTATAGTTACAAATAATAACTTTTGCTATTATATGTGTGTATTTTTGCATATTTGCATGTGTTACTTCTAATTATTTTGTGATTTAGTTCAATTGAACACTGTCTGGAACCTTAAGATCCCAGTTTCTCCGAATAACAAACATTAGTATATTTGTAGAGTCTTGACTAGGTTCTTTTAGACTGCAGTTTTTTAAAGCTTTGGGAGGCTGCAACCTTAAAACACTCTTTAAGAAATTTTGGAAGGACATTTTGAAAGGAATTATTCTTAAGGAGTACCAAGGAGAATCTGAAGCTTAATGACCAAACTTCACATATCTTTTTAATGTATTTATATAAGATAATAAATCTAATAAGCAGATTAAAAAGTAGAATAGTTTTCCCCAGAGTGGACTCAAAATGCTTTTATATGTGTTCTTGCAAAATGAGCTTGATAGTGGTAAAACAATGATCCCATTAGGCTAAATTAGATTCATTGAAGATAACAGAGCAAACGTTTGATAAAAATATGACTGTTTAATAAATGCAATATATTGAAAAAGAAGAATCCTTTCAAAAATTAAGATTCTGACAGTGCGATCTAAAGCGTATTTATTTAAAACTAAATCCCATTGAATTAGTGGGAATTACTTCCAGTAAACTACATATAGGATTACAGCGATATTAACATACTTAATTAGGCTAAATATGACACCTTAATGGAAAACTAATAGGAATAATTATTATGTAATAGAAAACATATGTGGCCTGTTTGTACATTATAATATCCTGATATTTGATTAGTCATAATTTCTTTTTATTGTGTTCCAATAGTTGTTCTCTGAAATGTCTAGAGAAATTTATTTGAGAAGTTCTCTATCAGTAATATCATGGTAGTACTTGTTTATTTGCAATGGTTCCAAAGTTCTATTTATATTTTTTTTCAGCTGAATATATAGCATTTCTTCAAGAGAAAAATGGAAGATTTTCAAAACGATGTAGAAAGTTAATTATAAATTGAATAGCAGAAGGTAATTAGTTCTAAAGAATACTGAGTGAATTGATAGACCAAATATAACTGGGACTTTAAAACAAAAAGAGATAAAAACATGGCAGGTTTGTGAGAAAATGCTAAAGAAGGTTAATATATAATCACATGGATGAAAGAGAACAATAAGGAAAACAAAGATACAAACAAGGCGAAATGATGTCGAAGAAAACATTAAATTTAGGAATTAAAGCAATTGACAAAAGTGATTACATTTGTTCAGGTTTACTGATTTTCTGAAGAAAACAATTATATCAAATGTATGTCTAAAATATAAGGATTTTTCTGTGGCAAAAAAATGTTTTCCTGTAAACAAATTAAGAATAGCCCACTAGATTACAGAAAGCAATGTGTTATCTTACCTTCTGAAGAGGTTTTTAAGGATACAGCTCCTGGTCATTCATGACCAACCGAATCCTGCTTTCTGTCTTGTTATCTGTTGTTCCTTTCAGATGGTTCAGAAAGTAGAATGGGTGAGCTCTGCCCCCACTAAATAATCTCTCTTCCTGGGAGGGTCATTTGTGAGGGAGATCCTTGGCCAATGA
This sequence comes from Protobothrops mucrosquamatus, assembly GCF_001527695.2. Taxonomy (NCBI): domain Eukaryota; kingdom Metazoa; phylum Chordata; class Lepidosauria; order Squamata; family Viperidae; genus Protobothrops; species Protobothrops mucrosquamatus. The sequence continues at coordinate 475,500 of NW_015386859.1, read as the reverse complement.
ATAAAGCGCTAAGACCTTGTTTTGATTGAATCCTTGACAAGCCAACCCATTTTTAGGATGAACTAGCTTTCTATAAACCTTCCAATATAATAGAGCTTCAACTTTGTTAGGGAGCCATGGAAGGTCACTTACCGATTTTTTGATGAACTAATTGCTTTTAATGGATAGTCTAAATAGCAGCATACAGAAATAAGGTCTGGAACATAAGATGTGTTCTTATATTTTTTTTGAAAAAAAGTGAAAAAAGAATATAATCAAAATGCTTCTTAGTTCATCAAACTACATTACAATTTATCAGAAATCTTAGGTGTTGTTTCTTGTTTATCCTGAAAGTAAATTGTTTCCTTTTCTTGAATTAATGAAAATTGTGTTTAAATCCACATAAGTAGAATTATCAAGAAAAAATGTGCATGAAGTATTTTATTAATTTAACCTCAAATAAAAGCACATATCACAGAATCCCTTTTTAAGAAACTTTTGCTGAAAAAGAAATTGTTTTGTAAACAATTAACAATTGTTTGTTCCTTGTTTATTTGTTGATCCTTCTGGGTTTTTTTTCTGAAAAAACTTAAAGACTTAAAACAGAAACGGGAAACATTGCGTAGTTTAGAGGATGGAAAAAGAATACTTTGCATGATATAGTCAACTATAGCTTTCACTTTTTGAATCATGTACAGTAGATATAACAGAAGTTTCAAGGGAAAAATGGCCTTTACAAATACCTTACTATGTGTTTTCCTGATTAATCCTGATTCATGATGGTAATTAATGTAAGTGTTACTAATTAATTAGGCCTAGAAACAAAATAAAATACAGTATTCTTACATTTGTTAGATTCATATTCTTGTTTTATTCAGGAGCTCAAGGTTGAACACACAATGTTTCCTTATCTCATTTTTTTAACAACAAACCAGTTGTGATTTAGAACAAAAGATCTGTTTATTATTATTATTATTATTATTATTATTATTATTATTATTATTATTATTATTATTATTATTATTATTTGTTAAATTTATTTACTGCCTATCATCATGGGGCTATTTTAGGCAGCTTATAGAACATAATATAATTGGTTATTGTAGCCTAATATAATTCTGATTGCCAATGATTCTTTGTGGTTTAAGACAAGACTTTCCCTTCCTCATACATATGGCTGTTGGGACTAAAACTTGGATCATTGACAAAATATTTACCACTGAATTAAAACCTTTTCCTTTTTGCATATGGAGTAAATAAAATAGAAATTAGTTCTCATTAAGATTTCACTTTTTTCAGACTTTTCATACTTAAAAATTTGTCTGCATTGGAGGCATGCAGGTACAAATTCAAAGACTAAAGCTAATTATTTACTAACATTAGCTAATATTAATACTTTACTAATATTAGCTTATACTAATAACTTATTACACATTCACACATGCACATATGTATATGTATATGTGTGTTTATGTCTGTATACTATATGTGTATACCAATTAAAGTAATCAACAGAATAGACTATAAAATAATTACTAGAAAAAGGGTGAAAGACCGGGTGAAAGACAGTAGGGAGAAGGAGCAAATGCAGTAAAAGCATTGCATTTCTTGCATAATGGTGCAGATAAAAAGAACTGAAAGTAAAGGATTCTCTAGAAACAGCTGCTTTAAAAAAAAAGCAGGCAGGCATACCTGTTATAAGCTAGAGCACAGTTCTGTTAGTATTCAAAATGTCCTGCATTTGAAACAAAAAAAAACAAAAAACCCCACCAAATTTCACATGAGAAATTAGAAAGTCATCTAATGGATTTTTAGCAGCCCTATAATATAAAGATCAAACTTATGACTGATATTAAAGCTTAAAAGCTGCAAAAGAGACTCAGAAAAAATGGAAATGCTAATTTAAAAAGTATTAAAATGGATCAGATATGATTTGGAGCAGGCTAAAAATAAGTAAGAGAAAAAAATATCATTCGATTTGAACAGAATGTTCAGAATACCGCAAGACAAAAATATATAAAGAAATTAATAACATTTGTTCATACTATTTTTAAAGATGGCATGTAGACTTAGTTATAGCTTAGTTAGGTCAAGGATTAAGTTGCTGAATAGTAGAGTAAGTATTTACTTTGGGTGGTTAGATTATTAGTGAGAGAAAGGTAAATATTAGAATGGAAGAGCTGAAGAAAGTGCTAGAGAATTAGAGACTGAAAGTGAGTGTTTAATGTAATATAGTAGAGCTCACACCCGCGTAGAGGTTGTTTTGAGAGGATTTTGTTGAAGATGATGAGGGACTGGTAATTAGATGAGGGAAAATAGAGTAAGAAAAATGGAAAAGGACAATTCTGTTCTGTACTTAGGGTAAGAAAAGGGTGTTTCAACTGCCTTATTGGAATGTATTCTACTGTACAAACTTTCCCCACCCGCCACACACAAACTATATTCTCCCGCAAAAGGGAGAAAAGAGAGAGAGAAAATATTTTTCATCTACTTATCAGATAAGAAAAAAGGACATTGCAGGATTTCAAACAGCTCTTAGATGAATCAAAGCTTTCCAGCGTTCTGCTTCCAACTTTTATACTCAGTGGACCATAATATCTGTGCTGGTTCTCATCATAAATGTTTGCGCACTGTTCCAGTCTTGCACATTTTCTTCTTCTCTGAAGTTTTCAGTTTCTTTTTCATGTTTATTTGTACTTGTCATGCAGCCATGATACATACAGTAGATGTTTCCTCCAGGCAATTTCTTTTTGATCAGTTCTTGGGGTACCAATTGATAGTTTAGCCTGTATTCTTCCACTTTCATCTTTTGTTTTTTCCTTTGTTCCTCTTTTATAATTTATTAGTTAATAATAATTATTATTTAGTAATAGATAATTAATTGATAATAGAAAGATGTATTTATGGAATAGAATAAAAATATACTGTGGATAATATATATGCAATGAATAAAAATATAAACAGAATACAAGTATACATTTTGTATCATTAGGTGCCTTTGATAAATGCAGAATAATACTGTATCGATTCAGAACATGTTAGTGGAAGAATCCACAAACTTGGTATGTATTATGAGATGTGGCTGGACGATTATGAGGATATATCTTATCCTCATTTGACTACCTGGGTTTCTGGTTCTACACCAGCTGCATCCCAAGACTAGGATGTAACTTTTCATGAGTATATGGTCTCCATGGTGAAGATGGGCTTTAAATAGTGAATTGCAGTCCTGACTCGCAGAACTGGTCATACGCTTGAACTGGTTCTTCCTTTAAAGCATATGACATGATAACATTAACACCTTTCTTTTGTCATAATATGATAGCTTACTTAATTATATATTACTGTGAATTGCCAAGCTAGATATGTCCTGAATTTGAATCTGTTTGGAAGCTGCAAGGATCTGGATGAGGTAAAACACAGGGCTTTTTTTTCTCATAGAATGCCCAGAACGGAGTTCCGGCACCTTTTTTGGATGGAACCTTGTAGGATAGGCAAGGCGGGTTGTATGACGTGTGTGAGTTCTGGCACCTTTTTTTTTTTTTTTAGAAAAAAAGCACTGGTAAAACAAATTCATATTTCATGTTATCAAATATTGCTTGTTAGCAATAGACATCAGGGTAATCTTGTAATATCTGCTCTGGGATGTTGCGCTGGATAGGGTCATACTTCTTCTTGAAAAAGTTGTTTTGTGGAGGGGAGGGGTCTCCTGGAGTTGTGGCTAAACCAGGGGAGCCTACTCTCAGCATTGACTGATGCATCAGTTATGACCATATTTACTTAAGGTATCCTACTCCAAATTAGCAACCAATAACCTATTCCACTTTTTCTAAGCATATTGATAATGATGAGAGACTGCAAAATACAGGATGGCTGCTATTGTTTCTACAACATATTAACAATCACATCCATTTCCCTCTGTTTATTCAAAACAGAGTAGTATGGTGTTTGCGTATTATGCACTTCTCTGTCAATACATCCTTGTCACAACAGATTTTCCTCTTGAGCACCTGCTCCAAATCTGACCATTAATTTATTTTCTGTGTATGGAACACTGTCTTACCATGGCTGGATCCTAGTTGCAGTTTGTTTCTGAGCTTAACCAACCTTGACATATCAAATAACCACAAGTATGTAAATAGATAATCACTAGCTTAGGTCACATGGAAAATAAAGAATCTAAGAGCTGCAGAATAGCACCAAAACAAACACCCCTTTGCTTCAGTCATGATTCCTTGGAAGAGCTCCTTGTTTGCTTATTTTTATTAGCTATTTGGGGAAGCTCATAAGCTCACTCAAATATAAATTGTTAAGTGGTGTTGTTACAAAACTAACCATAAGCTTCATCAGATTTTCCTGTTTCTAATGACAGGAAGTTGTTATAGCTCTCAAGTGTAATTCCATTCTATTGCACATAAAAGTACAATTAAGTGACATCTAATCAATCTTATGTATATTCATTGCTATGCAAATGTCTCTCTAGGTAGATTGTGGGATTGCCATAGTATGTTTATAGCAATTTGCTACCTTCCTATCCTATTCTATGCCAGAGTAAGTTGTCCATGTGGGATGAAATAACAAAGTTTGCATGAGAGAATGACTTGGTCAAAATCAAGCATTTTTTACCACATTCGGGCTGGTTGGATCTGCTGGGAACAATTATTCATATTCTCAAACTTTGATCTGTAAGAATGAACCGTTTATATCAATTACAGGCAAATAATGAAATTAATACCTTGTAGTGATACTTCAGGTTATCTGTGGGACCGTCTCTTGCCAGTCGCATCTACCCAACTCACTAGAGCAGGGAGGCAAGGAATATTGCGGGTCCCATCCCCTAAGGAGATACATCTGGCGGGACCCAGAAGAAAGATATTCTCTGTGGTGGCTTCCTCTCTTTGGAACATCATTCCCCTAGAGATTAGTCTGGTCCCCACTCTAACACTCTTTCGGAAGGCACTGAAGACCTGGTTTTGCCAGTGGGATGGAGCCCATTAATTGGCTAGTTTGAATGTTGTCATTGGGTGGGTGGGGGGTTATTATTTTATTATTTTTCTTCATGTTGTTTTTTATTCTTTTTATATGGTGTTTTATATCCATGTAAGTCACCTTGAGTTGCCATGTGTGAGTAGGTGTCAATATAAATTTTCTAAATAAATAAAAATATTCCTTAAAAAGGAGAAAGGGATCTCCACATGACAGAGATAGTGGAATAAGTTTTTAAATTTTCTCTAGAAGACAGGATCCTGCAGGTTTTTTGTCCTCACTCAATAGTTATTTTAGTTTCAGCACTATAAAATTGGATCTCAAGTAGAAGAGATACTCTGGAAACAATAAAAATGAATATCTACCAAAGGCTCTACCATAGGTATATATCAGCCTCCCAGGAACTTAATCTGGCCTTTCTGATATTTGTTTTAGTGGCTTCTTATTTACCGTTCTTTAAAACACTCATTAAAAAAGATCAGAAGTAGGAGCTACTAGCTGGTCTCATTTCCCTACTGATAGAAAACATTTTAAAAATATTTGTTATACTGTTTTGCTTAGGTATGCCATATCTTGACTGAAAAAAAATCTGAATTAATGATTAGAAGCAGAAAAAAGTAAATGCTTTCTCTATCTCTTTGCTGCATCAAGGGGCTCTCTGGATTTTTGCAAGCCAGATATGGTGCTTTCTATTTTTTATATTTTTATTATTTTGTATTATTTTGTATGTTTTTTAAATTATTTGACCATTGCCAAGAGAACATGTTGATGATGCGTATATAAATATTGAACAGATTGTTTGTGAAAATATAGAAAAAAATGTATTGCTTGTTAGAATCCATTGTGGTCCTATTAGAATAAAACATGCCAAAGCCTTATTTTGTGGGGAGAGAGATAAATGACCAGATTAATTGACCACAAGAATGCAGTGGACATGGAATACCTTGACTTGAAGAAAGCATCTTGCAAGTTTCCTAGAAGATTCAAGTAAAGATGAAGACTAAATGTGGCTTGCACTACATTATAATTAGAGGACTATAGAGTTGGCTGAATCTAATCAAACTAGAGGGAAGAGTTGACTGGCATTTCACTAGATTCTGTTCTAGGCCCTGTTCTCTTGAAAATACTTCTAAATAACTTCACAAACTGGGATATGTCCAAAGAGGAACCAAAGTAATAAGAGCTTTTAAAAAATAATAATAAAAGGAATGGTTACAATGAAGTGATTTATTTAGTTTGGAGAAGACAAGACTATGGGAAGTTGTCCTCAATATGTGCATTTAAGGGAAAAGGAATTAAAAGAAATAGTTAAATGCACTGATATATTTAGTCTGGAGAAGTCAAAACTATATGGAGATGTCTTATCCTCAACATGATATTTTTAAAGGAAAGGGAGATATGAAACCTATATTGAAAACAGCTGTCATGTAGAAGGTGAGGCAGAATTGTACAGAGATGTTCCAGAAGGCAAGAAATAATAAGATTAAATTGCAAGGAAGTAGATTTCAGATGGGTATCAGGAAAAATGTTCAAACAGTAAGAAACAAAGAATGTTCAAATTATACTAATATTAGACATTAATATTAATATATACTAATATTAAACATTAATATTAATAATTTATAGACCAAAATGGAATATGTAACTATTGAATTCTCGGTAAAGTAAAAGTATTTATACATCCTTTTCTGTAACTATGCTTCAGCATGGTTTGCTCTTCTTTGTAAGAGTTATCGCCAGGATGTGTACACAAATGATGGATCTTGGTTTGATTTGCCATTTTATATAGACATAAACTTTGTATATAGTATTTAAACATTTTTGTTTGATTAACATGAACATGTTTATAAAACTTGCAGGTGCTGTGCTAATGGATTCAATTAGAAAATATTCATACCAGTTGATCTGATATGAATAGTAAAATGCTTACTTTGGTTGCATGAAAAAAATTCACAAAGTGGTAAATTTTTAAAGGATGCCTTTCATATTTCCAGTGTCTGTCTTTTCAGTGAAAACTTAAAAGTTTCAAATTGGAGGTATATCTTTAAAAGTTATATTACCAGGCACTATGAAAAATAAAAACAGTATTCTCTATTCAGAATACTCAGTTTAGAGTATTTAGAAAGGCAATCAGGATTATTTCAGCCTAAAATTAGAATGAAATTGATCATCCAAGAATGTCTGTATAATGGCCATTCATATTGTCCTGGGAAGATATATTTGCAACCCGCTGAAGTTAGCACAATCCTCGGAATATTTTAAGTTAATCTTCAAGGCCATATTTTTCAAGGTACTATTGTGACCAATGTTTTTAATAAGGAAATATTAGCTATATCATCTAGCATATATTATGTAATTTCCCATATTCTTGTGTTTAGACTAGAATTCTGCATTGGACAGCTGAAATATAAATTTTTAAAATACATTTTTAAAACATTAAATGTTTACTAATTCCCACAACACTGTCAAACTACCTAGTAGGGACCCTTACTATTATCCTTCTCGTTTCCTATTACCTAGTTCCTTATCTTCTTATGACTATAACTTTGTGGCTTGCATCTTACAATTTATATTGTTTTATTTAGTATCCTAGTATGATTTATATTGATTGCTTATTTAGTATCCTATGACTACCACTGAGAGTTGTATCTTATGATTTATGATGAATGTATTTTATGATGATTATGGTCATGACTTATCACTTGTTGCTTGTATGTACACTGAGAACTTATGCACTAGAGCAGCGGTTCTCAACCTGTGGGTCGCGACCCCATATGGGGTCGAACGACCATTTCACGAGGGTCACCAAACAACGCAGTCCGCCATATTTTTCCCCCTTTTCCTTAGCTGTGCTACTCCCTCTTATTCTATTGGTTTTTGAAAGCCAATAGAATAGACTCTATTCAAGAGACTCTATTCTATTGGCGTTCGAAAGCCAATAGAAACTATTGGCTTTCGAAAGCCAATAGAATAGACTCTCTTGAATAGAGTCTAATTCTATTGGCTTTCAAAAGCCAATAGGAATTGTCCAGGCTGTCTCTGCCCTGCTGAGCCCGCCAAAAGTCCCAGTCTGCAAACGGTGCTGCAAGTTGTCTGCAGCTAAGGCGAGCTTTCTGGACGTTTCCACCCCTCCCTGCTGAGCAA
>NW_015386859.1:452185-467291 GCF_001527695.2 Protobothrops mucrosquamatus | reverse complement strand
TGGGTGTGGGGCCCAGCGGGTACCTTACCTCCCTTGGGCTGGGCCAGCTGGTGGCCCAGCCGGTGGTCGGCCTGCGCTGTCGCTGCTGCTTGCCAGCTACGCCTCGGCCGGTGCAGGGGGCGGCACCACGCATGCGCGGCGCTCCCGGGCTGAAGCAGTTGCTGGGCGACGGCTTGCGTCCACCCTCGGCCTGCCCAGTGTGCGCTCCAGCTGCAGGAGAGGAGGCGGAGCGTGCGCACCTCCTCCTGCCCCGGCCGCAGGGAAATACAGGTAGTCCTCGACTTACGACCACATGGTTGGGGGTCACGGCATTAGGAAGGTTGAGAACCACTGCACTAGAGACAAATTCCTTGTGTGCCCAATCACACTTTGCTAATAAAAAATTCTAATTCAAATTCTAATTCTGTTTTTTTAAAACATAAATGTTTTAAAACATCTCAAAATTCATAATTAGTAAGAATTCTAGGAGCCGTGTTCCCAAAATTGGAATTACTTTTGATGGAAAATGGATCAAACATTTAAATAAACAATAAAACTATCTATAGAAAATGTCAGACTAGGAAGCCATCTACTACAGCAGATGACCTCTCTTACATTGTGCATAGTAATGTATGACATGGCATGAGATGATGTGATTTGCCAAGAATGAAAAACAGGCATGTCATTAAATGATTTTTTTTCTGTTGTGAGGAATAATAGTTTCTCCCTGACTTGTAGTTATTTTAAAAAGAGTGGAAAAAATAAAGGGTCATTAAATTCTTTACTGCAGGCTTTCTAGAAAAGGTCTAGAATTTAAATTCGAGAACATAGGAAAATAAATAGTGCTTCTCAAGAGATTATGCTTGATTTTAAAATTTTAATCATTTTTATTGTTTATGTTTTAATGGCTTTTGCAGATATTTTTGGTTGTGTTTTTTCTTTTTGGATTATCAACTTTGCAAGCCATCCAGAGTTACAAAAGTGGTATGGGCAGCTATATTATAGATAGATAGATAGATAGATAGATAGATAGATAGATAGATAGATAGATAGATAGATAGATAGATAGATAGATAGAGATAGAGATAGAGATAGAGATAGAGATAGAGATAGATAGATATAGATATAGATATAGATATAGATAGATATAGATATAGATATAGATATAGATAAATAGATAAATAAATAGACAAATAGTCCCATATATTGGCTTCGACTTCAGAGAATTATAGAAGGCAAAGCACCTATGGATATTTATTTTTGTCAATAATAAAAAGATTAATCATGCTGTATGAACTACCGGTACTTCCAGTTAAAGAATGTCTTCCAAAGGGGTTGAAAAAGACAAGACTTTCCCCACAGAAAACCCTGGTCCAGAATAAGGGGTTGGGAATCTAGCGGATCAAGATTGACAGCCATGGCTGGTGTGAAGCAAATTCTTCTTTTGGTAACATAGTGCCTTAGGCATGGACATTTATTACATTCTGTTTATCATTTTTTTTTCCAGAAAAACGAGTTAAATATAACTAACTCAAACTTTATTAACATGGATTGTAAATTGTTTGAGTTTATAGAACTCTGAGTTTGGGTTTTTTCCACAAGGTTAACCAGTATTTTTTTAGGCAATCCTAAGTATTTCTTCTAGAATTACACTTCTCTTCTGATAAAAGAATGATAGAAAGACTACGTTATAATGGTTATAATAAAATGTGTATAATAAAATGTTTATAATAAAATGTGAGGGTTTGGGGGTGGGAAGGAAGTACTTTAGAAGAAACTAAATATCAAATCCCCTGTCAATATCCCCTGGTTATATTTCTCCCTTTCAGCTGTCTTGCACTTTGGGAAAGAGAGACAATAAAGTCCATGCTCAAATTCTACATTTTCTGTCTATTTAGTCATCACCTAATAGCCAATTGGGATTTTTCTCTGATTCCATTCTCCATCCAATGAAGCCAACCCTGTCCTAATATAGTGGGAAGAAAGGTTAAGGAAGTCACTGCTAATTAGGTCTAAACCATCTGAACAGTTCCATTTTCAAACATTTATTCCACCTGATGGCAACCATAGAGACAACAGTTCCTTTTAGCTCTTAATATTGGCATGCAATTTTAAAGCTTTTATTGCTAGAAGATTATAAAGCAAACCATATCTTACTGTTCATGCCTTTGCTTCTGAAAAATGCTTTCTAAATGGGAAATTACAGATTTTAGCAGGTTACATTAATGAGCACTTAAAAGTCCACTTCTCCAAGCACTTTTCCCATTCTCCTGACTGTTCTGGGATTTGATTTCTCAGCAAAGATTCCTTATCACAGTGCTTCTCATCCTTAGTAACTTGAAGATGTATGGATTTCAACTTCCAGAATCCCACAACCACTTATGGGCTGTATTTGGAATTGAGAAACACTGTCTTAGCATCAGATTGCCTTTTCCTCCCAGGTTCCTTCTACTTCACATATCTCCTGACCCACAATTCTCAACAAATTTGGAAAAACGGAGCCCCTAAGTCTAAAGCACTAAAACTGCTTTTGTATGAGTACACCGCCACACCCGCTGTCCACCTCAGACTCTTTAGAAAAATAAAGTGACTGCTGTTCTAACTTTTGCAGCATGGTTGATAAATACGTTCCACTCTCATGGTCATCATGCTCTGCTAAGACTTAATAGAGAGCAGAGAAGAGCTGAATTGTGAACTTCAGAGTATCCAGAATGTTTTTGGGCACATTATTCCTTCAGGATGACTTCTTCTCTCAACCATGCCTATCCTAACAATATGGTGCAGTTGGCAGGTTTGCTATGGTCCTGAAGGCCTCTAAATTATCTTGTAGGGACTAGGAGAAGATATGAGCATTAACATTAAAAGCTACTGTCAGCATCTATGCTGCCATGTTATGGTGTAACCATCTGTCTTAAAACCTGCTTGCCACAATTTCATCAGGGCTGGACACGTCCATTTGATTTTTTTTTTCATGCAATTATGTTCGGTTCTCAGAGTCTAACTAGACCAGACCCTGTAGAGGTAGTCCTTGACTTACGACCACAATGGAGCCCAACATTTCTGTTGTTAAGCAAGACAGTTAAGTGAGTTTGGCCCCATTTTATGACCTTACTTGCCACAGTTATTAAGTGAATCACTACAGTTGGTAAGTTAGTAACATGGTTATTAAGTGAATCTGGCTTCCCTACTGACTTTGCTTGACAGAAGGTTGCAAAAGGGAATCATATGACCCTGGGACACGGCAACGGTCATAAGTATGAACCAGTTGCCAAAAATCTGAATTTTGATCACATGATCATGGGGATGCTGCAAAGGTCATAACTGTGAAAAATATCACTTTTTAGTGCCATTGCAATTGAACAGTCACTAAATGAACTGTTGTACATTGAGGACTACCTGTAGTTTTCTTGGCAAGGCTTTTCAGAAATGGTTTGCTCTTGCCTCCTTCCTAGGGCTGAGAGAAAGTGACTGAGCCAAATTCGTCCAGCTGGCTTTGTGCCTAAGGAAGGACTAGAACCCATGATCTCCCAGTTTCTAGCCTGATGTTTTAACCACTACACCAGACTGGCTTTCCAAAATCCATGTTATATGTGCCCAAATTTACTTTTATAAATTGCTACTTCTTTTTTTAAAAAAATCATACTAATTTTCAAGAAGTAGTGTTTAATGTCAGGAAAAGTTATGCCATTGTTTGAATTAGCAGTGTTAAAATGTACAACTCAGAATGTTATTATTTTTTTAAAAAAATATAGTATTAACAAGCTCACTTTTCTTGGGGGAATTCTTTTTGCCAATATATGGTATACAGGTAGTCCTGGACTTATGACCATAATAGAGCCCAAAATTTCTGTTGCTATGTGAGACATTTTTTAAGTGAGTTTTGCCCCATTTTATGATTTTTCTTGCCACAGTTGTTAAGTGAATCACTGCAGTGGTTAAGTTAATAACATGATTGTTAAGTGAATCTGGCTTCCCAATTGTCAGAAGTTTGCAAAAGGGATCGCTTGACCCCAGGGCACTGCAACTGTCATAAATATGAGTCAGTTGCCAAGCTTCTGAATTTTGATCACATGACTATGGGGATGCTGCATGATCATAAGTGTGAAAACGGTCATAAATCACTTTTTCAGAGGCATTGTAACTTTGAACAGTCGCTAAACAAACTGTTGTAAGTTGAGGACTCCCTGTATAGAAACAACTGTAAATCACTGACTGTCATTCAGTCTAGGACCAATATTAAAAAATAATTGATTTAAAAAAAATTAAAGTAAATTGGACATTTTATATTATTTCTCCAAATGTAATCAATAATTGTTTTCTTTCTGCCACAACAAGGATTACAATTCAGTAGCAATTTAGATGTGAGCCATCCCAAAGTTTCTTAAAGGATAGAAATAGTCTTGAGGACACTATTCTTTTGGAATAAGCTTTATTGTAATAGTGGTAGTAGCTAATATATAAATGTCAGGACAGAAAAGAAAATCCTAGTATTTACAAGGCAGATGTTTTAGTGCCAGTGTTATTTTCACATGGCCATATTTAAGTAAGAAAGGTTTATTTTAGAAAGGAAAAGGGGGAAAACTGACTGAGGGACTTCGGGCCTGTCAATCTGTCTCAGGCAATTCACATTTCAGGGTTGTTGTAGTGAGGAAAATAGGAGGAAGAGGGAGTATTAGGTATGTTCATTGTCTTAAGCTGTGTATGAAAAAAAGGTGGGATTTAAAAAATGGAAAAGATTGGGATACAGTTCATTCTCTTCGTACATACCTTACTATTGCCAAATGTAGCAACCTCACAAAAAAGGGCTAAGGCAGGGTTAAGAAAAATGTTTTTTAATGTTTCTGTTTTATCTATTGGTCACTTCCATTCATACTTTACAATAAATTCTGAAAACATACATGTAACCCTCCCAAAGTTGTTAACGCATGTCTCTGAATAATATTTAAACATTCTTTTTAGCTTTCAAAATAAGCGACTGAAAATTAAATGCAAATGCCAGAAGGCAAACAGAAAGAAACTCAGGGACATAAATTGGGGATCATAGTCTAATGACTATGTAATGATATATATAAAAGTCTAATGACTTGCATTCCTCCAAAGCTTAGATTTCTTCCCTCATATACAAGTCTGATAATCAGACCTGCATTACATATTAATTTGAAAATGGTTGTACCTATATCTATATCTAAAAATTATTCTGCCAATTATATAGCACTTTATTAGACAAAGATAATGAGATAAGAATTACAAATTCTTGTACAAGTACAAATCATTATTTTATAGCCATTTTTTATATCTGTAATACATTTATCATTATTTTCACATAGCCTGAAAATCTGAGTTGCTCGATTCATGTACCTGTATTTTTGTATCAATAGACCTGCAATAAACATGCAATAAAAACTGTAATCCATGGTTTCTTTTTGTTGCAAACATTTGTAACACTGAGCTTTACATATCAGGCATATTTTAAAGCTTGGTTTAAACAATACACCAAGATTTTGAATAAATTCACTTGGTATTCTTAATCCTTGCTTCTATATTGCTTTTATTTCCTCTGAAATTCTTTGATAAATGAACACCTTATTGCAAAGCCTACCAATAAAGTGACAGATGTAAAATTCCTGAAATACAGTAGCTTCTTTCAGTTTTAAGGTAACCTTAAGAATACCATCATGCTACAACTACTACCATATTTTAGTTCCATGCTTTCTTGACAAAGACAAAGGAACTAAATCTTGCTTTCTTTTCACCATTTACCTACAAAATTCTGCAGGAATCCATCCTGACATCATTTAAGGTTTCCATGAATTCAGTGGGTGAGGTCATCTGCGAATTTAAGTTATAAAGTCTTCAATATGTGAACATGTATGCCTGTATCTTTAATTTTTATTTGAACCTAGAAACGTGAGAAAAATGCTAAATTCCTATCTGCCTGCTCTCTGAAAAACTACAAATCACAAGATTCACTGGAAGGTGAATGACTTGATGGGAATAGATAGAAACAAATTTTGACAGTCTTGTATTCTTTGTCAAATATTGTTTTGATCATGTAGCAAGATTGTTCTTGCTACATAAGCAAGCAGCTACAAAAGCACATCTTGTAAGAGTTATTGTGTAAATACTTCAAGACCATGCAATACTCTATATTTGGAGCTGCCTTTAAAAAATTTCCAATAGTTGTAAATGGTTCAAAATGAACAAGGTACTGGTGGGAGCTAGAACACGTTTTGTTATACGTAGCTTGACTCTATTGATTGCCATTTTGCTTCTGGATTCGGTTGCTATAGATGCCCTCAAAAGATTTAAAACATGATTACCTCAGGGGTGCTTCTCTCCATATACTCCAGTGAACTTCTGGATACTATTTAAGAACTACTTGTTTCATGAGGGTTGGCCAGTCCTAATATACAGACCAATGTTAGTTAACTGCACCAACCTTAGAAAACCCTCTGTTATGTTGTAGATCAACATGTTTTTCAAGGAAGCATTTGGTTAAAATTAATAGAGTTTCAATGCTTTTTATTTTTGTTAACCACCAGTTTTCATATATTTATTCTTATTTTGATTTTTAAGACCATTTTTAAAATTGTTAACATCACAGTTTTTTTGAGGAACAGATAGACATGAGCTTTAAAAATATATGCACATTCACATAAAATTATACATCTCTTATAAATATAACATTTTTATTTTTATAAGATTTAGAATGTTGTAAAATTTAGGATTGTGTTCTTACTGCACAAAGTCCAAAGAAAACAGGGAAAAAATAAAAAGAAGGAAGCACCTGTTTGGTTAGTACAGATATCAGAAATAGTAAAAAAAATGGAGTTACTTATATATTCTGTAAAGACACATCAGCATGGAATCCCAAAGAGTTGACAGATTAAATACATCATGGTGGCATCTGCATCACTGATGCAAATCTGTCACATTTGATTGCCAACAATTTTAAAACTGTACTTACTTGACATGAAATATTGAAATTACCTCTAATAGCATTAAACTTGAAAACTGTTTTTATGTCTCTGTCCTATACTGGCCAATTTTATAATCTCATTATGGAATTAAAGAAAAAGAAATGGAAATATATTTTATTCTCATATTTTCAATCCAGGTTTTAAAACCAAACAGATGGCTAAATAGACTTTGGAACAACTGACTCATGAGATGATCAGCTATATTTAAAAGAGCAAAGCCAGAGCAGGGATCATCAGATTATCTCTCAAGAAAGTCTCCATCTGCCTCTAAGTAAGTAATTATTATGATCATTGATGAGCACATAAAACATAGAAAAGAAACAGTAGATTATGTGCATTGAATTGCTTTACATATTGAACATGCTTTGGTCCACAATTTTCTCATTCTTCATGAACATTCATAAACATATAGTTAGTAGACCTTCCTGGAAACTTGGTCTATGTGGACATTTAGCTAAGAGAACTGTCATACTTTCTCATTATAAGTCTTTATAATATAATTAGCACAAATGCCACACCGGCTATTAATTCAATCCTATCAGCTCCATGTGGCCAGATATAATTCTAGAGCAGGGGTGTCAAACTGCTGGGCCGTGGGCCTGACACATCACACAGAAGCTGCGCCCACCCCTTTGCTGGCAATGGCAAAACAGTCCCAATACGTCACGTGACATCACGTGACGTCATGAGTTTGACATGTCTGTTCTAGACTATTACATACTAGAATTGCTGTCCAAAACAGCCAATAAAAATACATTTTATGGGTGCTGTTCTTTTATTTACTACAGTAAACTGTAGTAAACTGTTGTAGCTATAAGGTATCTATTTGCAGTAAAGCAATAATATTTCATTTGCATAACAGTAAAATTAACCTTAGAGTGATTTTTTTAATGTAAGTTCAGTTCAAATCACTTTGCTTTCCAACTCTAATAACCAATCTTATGTCCTAAAATATAGAAATGAATAGAATCAAAAATAATTTATTTAGTTTCTTTATTATTAACAAGAACTGGATGTAACATCACTCCCAACTTTCTAACTGATAATGTAGATGGACTATTTGGTTTAGTAGTAAAAAATATTATATAGTAGATTACTACTGATGTCAAGTACTCTTGCTTGGGATAAATAATTATATGTAGATTTTGTGGTGGATTGGCGTAGAATACATGGAATCGGAGCATTCTACAACTGAAAAGTGAAAAGGCAGGTGTCAACTTGGTAGGCTACAATTACCACTCTGCCAAATCACTGTGCAGGGTATCAATTGTGGTAGGAGTTCCTTCCCTACTATATATTTTTGTACTCTCTTTGCTGCTTATACAGTATGACTAGATTACAGACTTAGGATATAGCCACAAATGGCTACCTTTCTCTGCTTCTGGTACTACAGAACTTGGTAATTAATATTATTCAGTTTAACATACAGTAGATACTAGGAAAATTATGTTGACATAGATATGCCATTTCTTCATGAAAGGTGTACATGTACTGTATAGGACCAAATTTTCTCAAAAATTTTTCTCTTCCCAGTTCTGATAGGGTTTCTAATTATCAAGCATTTTAATGTCAAATAAGCCAGATGAATAAATAACATTTTATCATCTACTTCGGCTATCCAAACGTGACCTCTCTATATGTGTTATACTGCAACTCCTATTCTCCACAACTATCATGAGACACATAGAACACACTGTGAAGAAAATACAAGAAGCAGATGTAGCGTCACTCCCGTGAGGGCCGCCAAAGCCCAGGCCCTCCTAGCCCTCCCCCTTCAGTTTCACAGCCGCGCCCTCAAATGTTGGCAACAATGTCCTTTTAGTGGAAGCTCACGCGGAGTAGAGAGATGACAGGTTCTCGTCGTCGAGGGATTCACAGGAACAAAGATGACTCACCCCAACCACAACAGTCAGTGCGTGACAATACTTAGCAGCCCCAGGCAGTCATGGGAATAATAGTCAGTAGTTTATAGTAGCCTTTTGAGATGCAAAAGAGATGGGGAATTCCTCCGGCTCCAGGCAGCAATGGGGAGCGCGAATGAGGGCAGTCGACACTCCACAGCCACAGCTCGCTCCACAGGGGGCAACTCCCCACAGCGTACACACTCACACAGGTGATAGTAAGCAAAGTTCAGATGGCCGCTGGTCTCAAAAGCCACAGCGACTGGCCTCTTCTTTCCTTCTGTCGATGCTCGTAGTCCCAGGTCTCTTATGACAATTCCCCTTCCCCCCTTCCTTTATTGTTAAAATTCTGAATCTAACACTCCAGCAAACTTTCTCTCTGCCCACTCTCTCTCTTCCCTCCGCTCAGGATATTCCCCCCTTATGAAAGAAGCAATAAAACTCTACTTTCTCACTCTCCCTTTCCTTCCCTCTCCTTTATAGAGATGGAATCAAACTCCTCTTCGGCTTCACCTGGTCTCTCCCCGACTAAAGCAACAACCACCCCCTTTCTCCTTTTCCTTTTCTCTACTTCCCCCGATCCATACCCGCTACGGCCAAGCCTCCACCTCCTTCCCTCCGGCCAGGCTTCCGCAAAGCCTCTCAGCCAGCTCCACCACACAGATAAATACAGTAATTGTTTTAACAATTTGAAATTATTCAGTTTGTAACGAGATTGCAATAGTGTCTTAATTATTTTTATCTCGATTTGTGGAACAAAACTTCCAAATAAAAATTTAAAGTGAAAAACACTTTCTTTTCTTTTTATTAAATTGTTTGGGATGATGGAATCAAAGTATTGGCTTTTGAAATAACTTTTTACTTATGAGAAATGTTATTGTAAACCACTTGATGGCAACCATGCAGTTCAAATAAAGACTGAACTATGAATGTTGACATCAGATCTCAGCGGATAGTGCTAAGCCATGGGAAACCATCAATCAAAGCGCGACAATACAAAGGGAAAATCCCTTAGTAAAAAAGGCAGAGTGATGCTTTTTGTTTTAATATGATACTTATGAAAACCAATAACCTTCAAAAAATACTGACTGCATTACTTTGTCTCAGGAAAGCTATATATATATATATATATATATTAATTTTTCTGTCTTTCTCTGTCTCTGTTTTTCTCTATATATTTCAAACCATATTCTTCTAGGTATTTCTTAATATTTTTGTTATTAGAAAGAATATGAAACAAATTTTTAAAGTATTGGAAAGGAAAAACACTCACATGTTTATGTGAGCCATGGCAATAATATCCAGGACAATGTTTCTTAAACTTTATTCTCTCAGGTGTTTTCAGTTTTTGCCATATCAAAAACTGAGAATTTGTCACAGGCAGAGAGAGAGAGAATAACAGAAAATTGAATCCTTGGCTGAGCATATAAAGGATGGATAATTTCCATGTACTGCCTATGTCTCAAGCCTGTGCTCCTGATGTACTGAGCATATAGTCCCAACAACAGGATGCTACTTGCTATATATGCACATAATCAATTCACTGATTTTCTCTTTTCTCATTTAATGAGTAAGAACCAGATTAAATACAAGTAATTAATTTGTAAATCAAATTTCTTAATCATTTCCATTAAGTAACAATTACAGCTAGAGAGGAAGACTTTTTCCCATGCTTGCTCATTTCTTTTTCACTCTGGTATTCATCTTTTATCAGATCAGCGGCTCGCCAGTGCAGCCACAGTTTCATCCTAAATGTGTAGGGCAAAACCTCTTGCTACATACAAACATATACAGGTAGTCGTCGGCTCATGACCACAACTGAGCCCAAAATTTCCGCTGTTAAGCAAGATATTTATTAAGAGAGTTTTGCCCTATTTTATGACCTTCCTTGCCACAGTTGTTAAGTGAATAACTGCAGTTAAGTCAGTAACAATGTTGTTAAGTGAATCTGGCTTCCCCATTTTGCTTGTCAGAAGGTTGTAAAACAGGAGTAGTCAACCTTGGCTCTTTTATGACTCGTGGACTTCAACTCCCAGAATTCCTGAGCCAGCTCAGGAATTCTGGGAGTTGAAGTCCACGAGTCATAAAAGAGCCAAGGTTGACTACCCCTGTTGTAAAAGGTGATTACATAATCCCGAGACACTGCAACCATTACAGATATGAACCAGTTGCTAAGCATCTGAATTTTAATCACGTGACCATGGGGATGCTGCAATGGTCGTAAGGGTGAAAAATGGTCATAAGTCAAAAGTCACTTTTTGCAGTGTCATTTTAACTTTGAACGGTCACTAAAAGACGTCAAGGATCATCTGTAGTTCCTGAGCAGTTTTTTCCAGCCTTCGGAAACCTTTCTGGTCCTGCTCGCTTAACACAATAGCTTCAAGATAGAACACACCTGAAAATTAAACATAAAGTTAAACTTAGATTTAATAAACAAACAAAAGCCAAACAACAAGCAACAAAGAAAAATCTCTCAAGGTCCTTACCATATAACCAAAAGGATAACGAAGAAAAGAAAAGACAATTCCAGACCTGTCTGTCAGAGATGTCACTCATGTTGCAGCTCTGTCCCACCCTGCTACAGTATAAACCTTCAACCACCTCCTAGCAGTTCCCCAAATTAAATGCATGCCTTGGGCACTAAATATTTTTTTTATTATTATTATTAAAAGTTTTATAAAAGTTTTACAATATAATTGTCCCCCTCTCCAAAACCCTCCCTCCCCCTCCCCCTCCCTCCCCCCCCCACTTCCCAGAGCTAATCACAGGGTTAACAATAGGATAATCATATTCTAACTAACATTAATCAATTATTAGAATAACAAATCTGTAAAATCCTTTAACTCTCTTTTTAACATAAAATATATTAAGATTAAACACAATAATAATAATATCATATTAATAATTAAAAATAAGGATAAATAAACTGTATAACAACAATAATACTCTAAAATTCACTCAAAAACCAAATGGAACTTTTTGGTCCTATATTTCTTCTCAATATAATCTATCCATCTTCTCCAAACCGAAATATATCTTTCTTGTGAATAATCCTTCACATATGCGGAAATCTTGGCCATTTCTGCTAAATTTGAGACTTTAAGTGACCATTCTTCTATAGTGGGCAGACGTTCCGTTTTCCAATATTGAGCTACTAGTAGTCTTGCAGCCGTTATAAGATTCAATTGGGCACTAAATATTACACTCCTTTTATTAAGGAAGATTTGGGGTATAATAGCTCTAGTACAGAGTTTTTCTAATCCCAGCAGTATCCGTATAGGTATTCCAGAAAAAGTCCTTGACTTTAAACAACCAGCCATCAAAACAAGCTAAAAATAACAGGACAATGTGATAGTAATTATTCTTGACATAATAAGATGTGTATGAATGGCAGATGCTGATCTGTGTAAATCCCCATTTACTCTGTAAACGCAATAGCAGGGAACAGAATGCTATTTATATACTAGCCCCAGATAATCTCAACTTAATTTTAACAGTTGGGCTTGCCATTCACAAAAAACATCCAGTTCTTGGAATCACTTCATAGCAGATCTGTGCTACTGATGTTTGATATCTCTCACAGGACTCTGCTGATCTCTAGGATGTTTATGCTGGCACCTGGGATTCTCTGTGCAAATGTCAGTCCATTTCCTGGCTGATGAGCATTTAAAAGTCTTCCAGATTTAAGTCCAGAGGCTGCAGTGAATTAGTACTGCCACAATAGAAACCTTCTTTTATATATGAAAAGCTTTTCTGAGGGCACCAAAGTTCACTTAGGGACTTTTTTTAACATGAAACCTTGGTGTGACCTAGCTTCTTCTGAAGTGGTCCTCCAACATTTTCTAGCACACAAACAGCATTATTATAAATTAATCAGAAAAATAGGCAAAAATATTAAATAGATAAATACACCTGATAATTAGTCCAAAAGGATTTAGGAAAAAAGAACATTAATCTTATTCCTGCATCTTCAAAAGAATTAAGGTCTTTTCTACATGCATAAGAGATTTGGCAGGTTTTCATAGGTGTGAGAAGGAACACACATTTTATTTTCATGCTAATAGGATTTTTTTTTAAAAAAACGAAAGAAAAAATTACAGGGAGAAGAAATGCAGCTAGATAGAAAACACTGAAAATGAAAGAGTATAGAAGCTAGAATTAGGTTGAAAAACCGGACTCTTTTGATTTATTAGAGAGTATCCTAAATTGCCAACTAGTGGGCTAAAGGGAGACTTTGAGATAAGGGGAAATTTGATTATTAGACTTAAAATAATTGGAAAATAGTATGAAACTAACTATTAGGAAGTAGGTTTGAACTATTGATTAATAGATATAGATGATGGACTTGAGCTAACAAAGGATACTCGATTATTAAGGTGGATGTACTAGGGCAGTGATGGCGAACCTTTTAGAGACTGAGTGCCCAAACTGCAACCCAAAACTCACTTATTTATCGCTGGTGCCGGGTGGGCGTGGCCCACTGGGTGGGCGTGGCTGTGGTGGTCATGGCAGACTGGGTGGGTGTGGCTAAGGTGGGCGTGGTCACCTTGATGTTGTTCATGGGGAGGGATGCCTGTGGGGGGGACGGGCAGGGCTGGGGGAGATCCAGGGGGTCTCTGGCAGATGGGGCGGTGGGCAGGAGGCTCATCCTACGGGGTGAGGCGAGGCAAGGTGAGGCAGGGCGGGGGTGCCATTGTCGCAAGGCAAGGCGATGCAGGGGCCGGGGCGGCTGCCTGACACCATCGGTCCCTGCACACAGAGGCCAGCGAGCCCTTGGGGGCCGACAGTGTCTGTCAGCAGCCACAGCCTGCCGGCCCCTCGACTGGTGCACTCTGGGCTCCGCAGTCGGGCTATTTGCTGATATTCTGTTATGATATTTGCTGATTTTAGTTATGTGCCCCTCTTTCCACTTTCTATACTTGTCCTTTTTATCTTTCAATTTGTCAGAGAGTTCTTTATGCAGCCATGCTGGTTTCTTTTGAGAGCTATTATTTTTCCTCTTTGTTGGTATTGTGCTATACTTTGTTGGTATTGTGCTTTTATTATCTCATTTTTCAAAATTTCCCAAGCTTCTTGAGTTGTTTTCTCCTTGAAGATTCTCATCCATGGAATTCTTCCCAAGCCTTCTCTAAGTTTATTGAAATTAGCTCTCTTGAAGTCCAAGACTCTAGTTTTACTGTGTTCTATTGCTTGTGCTTCCATAATGTTGAATTCCAATATTGCATAATCACTTCCTCCCAGGGTTCCTATGGCTTTAACACCTTCTATCATTTCATCTCTGTTAGTGAGAATTAGATCCAAAATAGAAAGTTCATGAGGACATGAGAGTGGGGAGGGGGATCACAGCAGAAAAGGGTCTTCTCCTGGATCCCACCAGCCAAAATTCTTTGCTGACAGGATCCAAAGTAAGCTATTTTATTTATTTAAAATTTTAAAATGTTATAATCAATGCTGACTCAAAGGCACTAAAGTAAACTGAACTCAATTAAAATAAAATAAAATAAAATAAATGCTTAATGTCAGTGAAAACCTTTTCCAAAAGTGAACTCAATGTACTTGAAACTTTTGATGTTACAAGGCAATAGATAGAAAACATTTTTTAGCTTCTATAAGTCACATTTTCTCTGTTGTAGTCCCTAAGGTGCTTTTTCAAAAGGCAACTGGACTTTCTTAGTTTTTCCTTGAAGATATTCACTTCTCATCCAAGAAGCTTCTTTAGTTCACAACTATGACCTGGATGACTGAGAATGTCCATAGACATCTCTGTTGTAGCGCTTATAGTACATTGCTCTCCCCAAGCTCCAATGCTATTGGCTTTTCACAAGTCATATCTGTTTCCCCAAGCCTGGGTTAAATGGAAAGTGAGCCTGGCTCCTACAGTTTCTATGTTGGGAGATTTTTGAGTTAGACTTTGATGACTGTTATTTTATTTATTTATTTATTTATTTATTTATTTATTGTATTTTTATCCCGCCCTTCTCCTTGCGGACTCAGGGCGGCTAACAGCCTAATAAAAACAAATACAAAAATACAAAAAATACTATCAGTAAAAACATAATTAAAAGGAAATATTAATTTGGCCTTTGTTATTTTAAAAATTATTTTAAAACCCAGCTAAAAATTACCCCTTAGGCCAGTCCTGCTAGCTGAAATAGCCATGTCTTAAGGGCGCGGCGGAAGGAAGGGAGATCCGGGATCACCCTGATCTCTGGGGGTAGTTCGTTCCATAGGGTGGGAGCTCCCACC
>NW_015386859.1:447235-451909 GCF_001527695.2 Protobothrops mucrosquamatus | reverse complement strand
TCTTGGAAGGGTTGAGCCTGAGTCTGTTTCTCCCCATCCAGACCCTTACGGCCTCCAGGCATCGGGCCATCACGTCAAGGGCATCATTGGGGTGGCCTGGGGTGGAAATGTACAGCTGAGTATCATCAGCGTACTGATGGAAGTCCACCCCAAAGCCACGAATGATCTCCCCCAGCGGCTTCACATAAATATTGAACAAGAGGGGAGAGAGGACCGACCCTTGTGGGACCCCACAAGTTAGGGGCCTTGGGGTCGACCTCTGTCCCCCTACCAATACAGACTGCGTACGGTCGGTGAGGAAGGAGGAGAACCTCCTATCTATGTTTGTTGATGGTGTTTTAAATTATTGCTAACCTCCCAGAGTCACTTGCTAAAGGACATGATCTAATAATTAAATTAAATTAGACACAAGTGACTAGATTCACACATTGTACTAAGCCATTGTACATCATAGTTCACAAAGCTCTACAGCTTCTTCACCCAATAAGCAAAGTCAATCTGACTGAGCACAGAGTAGGTACCAGGCCAATAATCTGCCACTAATCTAGATTATATTTGAGGCAGGCTTCCGGCTTCTACAACCTATTTTCTTGTTTTTTTCCTCTAAAATCTCAAGAACTGATAACCAAACCTGATAAGGTTTATAAACTTAAAAGAGGAAGAAAGAGAGGGGGGAGAGGGAGAGAGGGAGGGAGGGAGAGAGGGGGAGAGAGAGAGGGCAGGAGAACCCATGAACTTTTCTGAGCAGCAAAATTAAATGAAGCTTATGATTTTCCGATGCAAAATTCTATTCCTAATTACCTAGTTTTTCTTAATCAAAGCAATAGGGTAATCAATGGGAGTTGTGCTATATAGTGGTTGAAGCTAAGTTAGAAATTAATGAATTACTACAAATCCTTCAGAAATTAACTAAGTCCACATCTGAACTTACACTGTTCATATTCTACATTAACTAAGATGAATATTGACAGATGCTAATATAAAAAATGGATGCTTATGGGCAAAAAGTTAAGGCTAACAAAAACAACAACCACAAACCCAAGTCAAAACTTCCAACCTTCCAATGAAGTATAAAATGATCTTTGTATCAATTATTCACTTTGAAGCCATTGCGTCAGACATAGATTTAATGTTGGTGTAGAAATTTATTATCTCTCAGGTTTCTTTGATTTCGCATTTGCTTTTCCCAACTATATTTGTCCCTTTATTGATAATTCTGTCCTCTCCCACACCAAAATTCTTTAGATCTAAAAGCTAAATGGAACTTCACATTGAGTAATGTATCTATGGGAACACAGTTATCCAAAAATCCATCAATTTATCAAATCAATACTAGAAAACATAACTACTGTACACCAATGAGGGAATAAATGGCTTTTCTGCTTGCACTTCCTTCAATAATGTCCACCACTACTCTGAATCAGCTTTAATTCTTAAATCAAAAATACTTTTAATCCTGTACTATAGCATTTTGTAGGAAAGAGGAGACCAAATAAAATAACACATACTTACCAGAATTATAATATTCTATCATAGTGAAAAGAAAAAAAATCTCTCCATTTCACATTTCCAGATAACCATCCTGATCATAACAGAAACAAGAGAACCAAACTCTTGCTTGGTTTCTTTGTTGGACCATTATTGAAAAGGAGCATTGGGTTTGGGAGAATACTTATTTTTTACTTAGTGCTTTCTTGCAATCTAAAATGGAATGTTTGTAGCAGGTTGTTCAGTATTCCAAAAGTTTACACTTTAAAAGTATGTTGTAGTCTTTGGTTTGTTCAGAGGCAAGAAAGTAGAAAATTTTATGTACTATTGAAAACGGAATCCATTTTATTTTGAGCCTGAGGAAATAAATATATAGAAGATGTATTTAGTAGACAAAGCAAAACAGAGTAGTTGTTGTACTGCATCATCATCACTACCACCATCATCATCATCTACTAAACTTGCATGTCACACAAATCTCAATGACTCTGGACATCTGCAATGGTACACTCTTTTATCCTGTGATGAGTTAACTAGTAAGACAGTAGACCTATTCTGGATAGACCTTCAAAACTATGAGATCTGAAACTTCACACCAAGTAATATAAGGAAACAGCAAGTTAATTAGTTTTGAATATGAACAGAAAAAAAATTATAGACTTGGAAGTTCCAGAAAGGCTACATTAATTATTTTAGGAAACCTTTGGCAATATGTTTAGAAGGCATCAGAAGTTAATATAAAACCCTAGTAAGACCACACCTGGAATACTGCACCTAATTTTGGTCACCATATCACAAAAAAGATGTTGAGAGTTTGGAAAAAAAATCAGAAAAGTGCAACTAAGATGATCAAAGGCCTAGAGACTAAAACATATGAAGAACGGCTGCAGGACTTGGGTTTGGCTAATCTAAAGAAAAGAGGAAATAGGGGAGATATGATAGCAGTATTCCAGTATTTGAGGGGCTGCTACAAAGAAGAGAGGGTCATGTTATTCACCAAAGCACCAGAGGACAGGACAAGAAACAATGGTTGGAAACTGATCAAAGAAAGAAGCAACCTGGAATTAAGGAGAAGAGGACAATTAACAAGTGGAATAGTTTATCCCCAGAAATCGTGGGTGCTCCATCACTGGAGATTTTTAAAAAGAGGCTAGACCAGTGGTGGCAAACTTTTGGCACACGTGCCAGAGGGGGCGCTCAGAGCCCTCTCTGTGGGCACCTGCACCGTCACCCCAGCCCCACTTCTCCCTTTGGCTCCCTCCTCACCAGAAGCTCCCCCAGAGGAGAGTTGCCCCTGGGCGTGGCCCGCACAAAGCAGCATAGCCAAGGACATGGCAGCTGGGCAGCGGAGACAAGACTCCACCCTCGCGCCCCATCACGAGCAGACGATATTGCGGGGCGTGGGCAGAGGACATGGCCGCCATGGCGCTGCTGGACCACCTGGGCAATCTGCAGCAGGCCATGGAGGCAGTGGGTGGCCCTGCAGGTGGGTAGTGTGGAGGCGGTTTTTGGGCCCTCAGTCTCTAAAAGGTTTGCCATCACTGGGCTAGACAGTCACTTTTCTGAGATGGTATAGGTTCTCCTGCTAGAGCAGGGAGCTGGACTAGAAGACCTCCAAGGTCCCTTCCAGTTCTATTCTATTCTATTCTATTCTATTCTATTCTATTCTATTCTATTCTATTCTATTCTATTCTAATATGATTGGCTATTAGTAATTCTCACTTCAGAAACAGATAATCAATTGTAATCAGGCATCAAATTGTAATGGAGAATTTGCCAGAGAAATAATTGGATAATTACTTGAATATTAAATGAACAGTGAATCTATTACATAGGGAATGTCAGACTTTCCAAGAAAGGACAATGGATATTGAATTGAATGTATTGTAATCCAAACCAATGAAACTGTCAGATGAATAATTTAACTATATACAGATATCCCTAGAAAGGTATTCATGAGAGTTTCCATGCCTCTTATTTGCTAATGCATATACCTAAAGGGAGAAAAAAAGGACACACTTGCTTATTTGCATATTACATGATATATATCCTTTTTATGTGACTACTCAAAATTGATGTGGGAACAGAATGTGTAAATTGCACTTATTTCCTGTGAATTTCCTGTAAAAATTCCTGTCTTTTTTTAGGAGTATGACATAAAGGTTCTGAGTTTATGCAACACCATATTCCTTTGGAAATTATTCTTGTTATCACATTTTGTAATGGGAAACCCAGAGTGACTTGCATTAGGAACTAAATCAGAGGAAGATTATTTAGAAAGCATTACATGAATGGTTGGGTTTCTCATATTTGTTTTGGAATCATGGGAATGTGCTATGACTGGATATTCTCCTATTTCAGATACATCTATTATTTAGCTGGGGCATAAAGTGTTATTGGCATGGAAAAGAGGGAGGGAGGGAGGGAGGGAGGGAGAGAAAGAGAGAGAGAGAGAGAGAGAGAGAGAGAGAGAGAGAGAGAGAGAGAGAGAGAGAGAGAGAGAGAGAGAGAGAGAGAGAGAGAGAGAGAGAGAGAGAGAGAGAGAGAGAGAGAGAGAGAGAGAGAGATGCCTCTGTTGAACAGGCCACAAGACTAGTAGCTCCTGATAGCCCTATCATCCAATAATCAACTGAACTGTGAACCATATCTAATGGCTCACACACAGCTTAATTAGACATATACTGTCCGAATGCATATAAAATGCTTAATATTGAATAATAAATAACTGTATACTATGGAAAAAATGCATAAGAACAGAAGGAATAAAGCTAGGAGTATAATTTTTTATACACAGAATCATTCTTGAGAGTGGTGCTTGCCTAAAAGAAATTAAAGATAAGTTTTGTCTAGGAAACATGCACACATATACACATTTTGCAGGAATTAAAATGTACATAAACAGCCAAAGCTAAAGGAGTCACAAAATAAGATAAAATCATGGTTAATCAACCAATATTAACAATAACTGAATACAGTAGAGTCTAATGAGTCTTATAATAATAATAATAATAATAGTAAAGTTGGAAGGGACCTTGAAGGTCATCTAGTCCAACCCCCTGCTCAGGCAGGAAACCCTATACCATTTCGGACAAATGGCTGTCCAGTCTCTTCTTAAAAACTTCCAGTGTTGGAGCATTCACCGCTTCTGGAGGCAGGTTGTTCCACTGGTTAATTGTTCTCACTGTC